>NW_020653333.1:4103865-4118293 GCF_003589595.1 Hyposmocoma kahamanoa
TATACAGTTCCCCATAAAAGAGTTGTTTACCTTGGTTAAACGAAATTTGTATATATTATGTTACGCGATAACTCTGCAGTTGTCAACCGATTTGGATGTTCTTTTTTTGTAGGAAAGAGGGTGCCTCAGTAGTAGTCCCATTTAAATATCAAGAAAATATTCTACCTCTTAGGGTAGCAAATTAGGGGATGAATCCGTTTTCGCGCACATTCCGGTAACCGATTTCAATAAAACTAGATGTAGTGTAGATGACAAGTAAATGTAATTCCACGTACTTTTGAGGTCACTCGTTTTATTCGTTTAAGTTTTGTTATTCCTTTTGACGTAATGTTCTTGTTATTCGTTGTTGTCAAATACGTTCCCAAAAATCCCAAAGGATTACTAATTTCTTCTCTTTCTCCCTCCATTCGAAACCACTAGACAAGCGTCTCGCCAACATTCTAGTGGAATACTTATGTATTGATATTTTTATACCAGCATCATGGAATGGTATCTCGATTATGGAAGTATGATTATGAAATAGAAATGAGCTGCTGAACAATTCTAAATTTATGGCACTCTTCTACAACAATAACATAACAATAAACAAACACGTCTACTATTTGATGTCACTTCTTAAACACCGCGAACAAGAACCAGGGAACGCTTTAATTCCATAATAAATAGCGGTTGCGACGACCCTAGCTGTGCTACGCGACAGCACCGCGAGATTATGCGAATGTGTGCGTCTGTACACGGCGCGCGGCGGGCGTGCACATATACAAGCCACTCTGCTACGAAGCTCTCTCGACGACGCTCTGCTGCTCTTTTGTATGAAGTTACACTACAAGCCTTGTGGCTTGTAGTGTAACTTCATACAAAATGTCGCATCGTCACAAGACGATGCGACCTCTTTCATCGTCATTCCACCTTTTTATAACCCTTTTCTCCGGTTTCTGGCCACCAAACTTGAAAGTTTGAATAGTTCTTTAATTCCTTTTCTTTCTCACTCTTATCTTTTTTCGTTCTGTCGCCACTCTCTACTAATTTTCCCGCATAAGTCTTAAAGTTTTGATAATATCACTAGTGAGTAAAATACCATTCCTACTTTAAAATATACAGAAGCAAAAGACAGCAGAGTAGTTATCCGTTCGTTGACAGAGGCCATGATGGAGCGGACGCTCTCTCAGTGGGGAGATTACAATCTGGTCGAGTTCAACGCCACCAAAACGCAGGCCTGTCTGTTTTCTACTAAAAGGAGTCAATTTAATGTCTGTATTTCCGGATATCTTTAAGGTGGGACTGAATAGGCATCTTCTGGGCAAGCTCGTACCATCGTAGGTCCCATCTTTGCTCCAGAGCTAGGTAGTGATCAAGAGCAAGTCCAATTACTTAAAAAAAAAAATTGTTCAATTTATTGTTTTTTTTATTTACCGAATTTGGTCTAAATATATACAATTTTACTTGACAACCCTACCGATTTCGCATTTTGACTTTCGAGACCACTTGACCAGTTATACTATTGAAAATCATGTAACCTAACTGCTTGTAAAGCATAATATTTCTGCAAATACAGGCCCTTTGGGATAAGTTCATTTTCTTACCATGTCTAACCAGTAGGTAATCTAAATACGGAGTGTTTTTATTGGATTGTACCTGTGTTTACCTTTCTTCCTATTCCTATTTTATAATAAATGATGTGGACCGAACCTTTCATTTGATTACTCAAAACTCGGCCACAGCCTTGGTGTAAGGTCAAAGTCAAATAATCTTCTTCATAGGTAAACAAAGTACAATTAAAATTGTCATACTAACTGAACTCTACTGCTCATTCGTAAGGCCGATTCCCCTGAGAAGAATGAGCAAGAAACTCTAGGGGTTGCTCTTTGTAAATATACATTTGAATACATTTATCACTACAATGTTTAATTTAAACATCTTAGATCGAGAATACCTCACAGAGCTAAACGGGTCACTACCATGGATTTTTGTCATCCAGAAGTTGTATAATAACCTTTGGTATATAGTTTTTGTTTCACTATAGTTTTAAACCTCGTAAAAGGTGAATTTTTAATCTCAATCAGAATAATATATTAGAAGAGTATACAGTGCCCCTTAAATTAATTTGGTACTTCATGAAGACAACTGTCAAGAACAGCTGGTTTATTTTTATTTCTCGTATTAATGTTATGTCTGTCACTACTTTTTATAAAAAAAACTATGATAAGTGATATCTGGCACATTATTAATATTTTATTTGTTACCGAGATCTGCGCTATTAAGTTTTCACCCAACAAGCTGGCATTTCTAAAACTTTTCAGGAATGTCCTTCCACTAATCGCTTACACCAGTTCAAGTTGGCTGAGTGCCAACCGATTCTTAACGTGTGTAATTTGATCTCGTACAAGTTTCAGTCGAGCTTTACTACAATAGAGTTAACCCATTAACCTATTAAGGTTATACGTAATATTAACAATAAGTTTGAAAAATCAATATAATTTAATAAATAGCAATTTCTATAACGGTAACGATTGTACATGAAACAAAGTAAAATATTATAATTATTAATACAAAGATCGAGCACTTACAAAAAATCCTTCAATCCGGTTGAATTCGAACCAACCTCTTCCAGCAAACCGTGCGGGATGCTATGCCAACTAAGCCACGGAACGAATTAGCGGACCTTACAATTTATTATATATATTTTTTTATAATATCAAGTGACGGGACGAACAAATCTTGCATCTGATGATAAGCTACACACCTGTCCATAAAAGTTGCAATGCCATTCAAAGCTTTGAACCGCAAAGATTGGAGGGGCCCTGCCACTGCGCCCGTCACCCAGCGACAAATTGACAAGCCTTCTAAGCCGGAACGCAGTAATGCTCACATTACTGCTTGGCGGCAGAAATAGGTAAGGTGGCAGTACTTCTCTGGACGAACTCTTTCACAAGGAGCTCTACTGCTACCAACGTTATTAATCATTATACAAAAGTATGTGTATTTCAATATATCTCCAGGAATGAAAACTTGGAGTTTCATCACACTGTAGTACCTAATAATCATCCGGGATTTACAGTACTTAATAATCACCCGAACTTTACAGTACCCTATAAACGACTACGAATTGATTGAATGACCCTATTAAAAATAATAAAATTGCTTATTTTGCGTACGACCTTCCCGACTTCTTTTCTTCTGTTCGCCAACGCCATACAAACCTAAAAAAGCAACAAACAACAAAGCAAAAACCAAACTACATTTCTTTTATACGGAAGCGATACAATTTATATGAAAAGGTGTTCATTACATTAGTGCTATGTAAACATTTTGCTGTATCACGTTGCCGACGCTGAGTGGGCAGTTTTTGCCTTCTTTATTGTCTATGATGAAGGCTAGCCTATTTATATCTACCATAAACACGTAATTTAAAAAAAAAATATTTTAGAGCTAATGATATTCGCATCATGCAGCTCTTGTGATTTTTTTAAAATATTATTTTTACAATTAATAGGTAAAGTAATTTTAAAATTAATAGGTGATGACACAAACTATAAGGAAATTGGAATATTAATAGGTGTTGAAACTTTTTAACCCACTTCTCTACTTCTTAATCGCTTCCTCACTGCTGAGGATCGTGACTCCATTTCATCCTGTCAACCATTTGCCTACATCGGTTACGCTAAGCCACATGATGTAGTGCGGCGCTGACAGGTAGCTCCAGCCGGAGATCTGCTCCGACCACCTTTTAGGCCTCCTGTCCCTAGATCTCTTTCCTTCCACCTTCCCCGTCACCATCAAACGTTCCAAGTTATCAGCTATATATAAAATTAGGACATAAATCCGGTTTGTTGAAGTTCACCCACTTCCCGTTAACCAATTTCAATAAGACTTGGCACTAAGATGTAACTTCAATGAAAAGTAAATCTTACGTTGACCTAGAGCTGATCATGTAATTCCTTAATTAATCTAATTACTGAAAATAAGTTTTTTCCTGATTTTTTTTTAAAGCACTCACTCGGCCTAGCCCCGGACTAGGGAAACCCTGTATCGCGGGTGCCAGACATAGACAACCACACATTACACCCAAATTTACGAGAAAAATAAATGTAGGCCATACAAATATTTCTCCTGGCTCGGGAATCGAACCTGGGATCTCTGCGTGGCAGTCACGATTAGTGTATTTTGCCAGTGTTTACGTATGGAGCTGAAACCTGGGTTAAAAACTCAAGGAGGCTATGGAGATCCAATACAAACTTCAGGTGGCTCAAAGAGCAATCGAAAGAAAACTGGTAGGAGTTACAATGAGAAATTGTAAAAGAAACAAATGGGTCAGAGAGCAAAGTAAAGTGAGTGATATTACTAAACGGGTTGTGTAAATTTACGAGGAAGTAGGCTGGCCATGTCGCCCGCAAGGAAGGCTCTTGGCGCAAGGCAATGGGAGAATGGAGACCGTGGGGCGAGAAACGCCCAAGAGGAAGACCACAGATGCGTTGGTACGACGATATCAAAGCACTGGCGGGAACAAAGTGGTTAGAAACAGCTCAAGACCGGGAAAGATGGCATAAGCCAAAAGAGGCCTACACCTTAGAGGTTGAGAACGGCTAGAACAGTTTTTTTGTATTTTTTTTAAAGAAATGGCTTTTTTGTCAATTTCGTTTTCAAATTCAAAAAATTTTGCGTCCACGGAAAACTAGCGTCCCAGTTTTTAATCGGCTGTAACCACGGAAGAAATGTATGTGGTCCGTGTCTGTAACATTAGCTGAGTGGATCCTTTTACATACGCCACAACCGCATACGACATTTATTCAAATTGAGTTGACTGTTTAAAATTGGAGTGTGTGCTTCCTTGTTTTTTTTTATATTAAATTTTTTGTATTACTTTTACTTTGTCTTTTTTTTGTTTTTCTCAGGGAGGTCAGCGTATTGAACGAGCCGTAGCTTAAATGTGACGTTTTCAAGTGTAAATTTATTTTACCTATGGAATAAATAATCTTTGACTTTGACTTTGACTTATCACTTTTACAAACTGTTACATAGAATTTGTTATAACTTTTCACAATAAATTCAAGTATTATAGTTAAAGTTCTTATTGTTGAGAAATTTGAATTACAGATCACAGTTTACTTTTATATCAGTGTTGCCAATTAATATTTCTTAATGTCATAGACTGTATCGTAACTATAGGTTTTGCTTGTAATCTGCCATCTGTTGTCATCTTTCGATTTTTTTTTTAAATTTATTAAGGCTTTGGCAAAGCCATCAGCCTAAACATGAAGTTTAATTATGTTTCTGTAAACATGGCCGCCACAAAGAAGATAGGCAATTTGAGGCGGCGTGCTTGGATTGACTCGGGATTCCTTAAAACGGGCCTATACGGGTATTTTAGTTCGAGATTCGTATAATTTCGCGTTTTAATCTTCGATTAAGGCACAATAGCACTATCCTATTCCACTTTAAACTAGAATTCACAAAATAATTGAAAGTCAAAATAAAAACGACGCTTTTCCCTCCAAAAGGTCCAGAGCGAATCCCTCATCTTTTGATATTATTGTTGGCCAATACCGCCAAAACAGCTATTCCTCTATGACGTTTGGCGGTTTTGGCGGGAAGAAATTTGTATAACTAAGCGCAGAATCTTTTGTATCGGATCTTTTTACTTTTTACTCTGACTGAAGAAACAAACCATCACAAGCGAATTACGTTTTATTTAATAGTAGTTTATGTCTTTAATACGAAAATAACTAAAGTTCAAACTTTGATTACATTCGAGTTTTACAGAAGTTGACGATTGCGTTGTTATAGAGAAACTTTATTTGAAACGGCTAAAGTTAAATAGGGCTGAAATAGGAGAATTATTCTGATGTATTACCTAACATTAGAACTTTCTTGTTCAGTTCGCTATTGCAGTTAAAGTTAACCTTAACAGAATAGATATGAAGAGTTGGATATAACAAGATTTTGGTGATTGCTATACTTTTTTTGGATTTCAATCGAGGTAGTCAGTTCGCGTTCATAGAAATGGTGAAGAGGATTTTTGTTTTACAATATTTATGTTACGGCTAAAAAGCCGTTAAAAATCTATGGTTAAATCACAGACCATAAAATTAAAAAACAAAGATCTGCGACAAGCACATTGAGAAATTACATAATTTACATTGTGGGTGCGGAGGTCAAGGGTTCGATTCCCGGTAGTACCAATTTGGGAAACGAACTTTTCTAAATTAATAATAATAATAATAATAATAATAACGCACACACTCAACATAGCCCCGCACTAGGGAAAAACCCTGTGTCGCGGGTGCCATGGACACACACATACACAACCACAAATTACACCCAAACTCACGAGAGAAATAAATGTAGGTCATACAAATATTTCTCCCGGCCCGGGAATCGAACCTGGGACCTCTGCGTGGCAGTCCGGCGTGGTAACCGTTCGGCCACCGAGGCAGTTAAATTGGTTATATATGGTTATAAATTGGTTCTGGTCAGGGTCAAAATCAAAATCAAAATCAAAATAATTTAATAATAATTTATTTATCGAGTTCTTAGGTTTTCGCGATTGTTACACATGGGAAATGAAACTATTTTTCAGGATTTAAATCGCGTATATTTGTTTTTTCAAACAAACCTTTTTTTGGTTTGTTTGAAAAAACAAATATACGCTATTTAAATCCGGAAAAATAATAATTTATTTGCTTTCAAACATCAGAGATCGAGACTACCTCCATGAGCTAAACAGGTTACTAGTTTTTCTATATCCATGGTTACTACCACGGATTTTTGTCATCCAAGTACGCAGAAGTTTATAACCTTTAGTATAAAGTTTTTGTTTCACTATAGTTTTAAACCTCGTGAATGGCAAATTTTGTATATCAACCGGAATCTTGTTATACAAGCGTGTACATTGACCCTTAAATGAATTTGCTACTTTGTGAAGACGACTATCAAGAACAGCTAGTTTATTTCTATTCCTCGTATTAATATTATGTCTGTCACTATTTTTCATAAAGACATTACTATGGGTATTCTGGGAAGTGCCTCAAAGGGAATCCCGTCGTTGTTCTGGTACTCATAGTAAAGGGAAGTCCTTAGTTTGAGACCAGGCAACTGCCTCCGTGGCCGAACGGTTACCATGCCGGACTGCCACGCAGAGGTCCTAGGTTCGATTCCCGGGTCGGGAGAAATATTTGTATGGCCTACATTTATTTCTCTCGTGAGTTTGGGTGTAATTTGTGGTTGTCTATTTGTGTGTCCATGGCACCCGCGACACAGGGTTTCCCTAGTGCGGGGCTATGTTGAGTGTGTGCGTTATTATTATAATTATAATAATAATAACGCACACAGTCATAGTCCCTACGAAAAGCAACTAGGGAAACATGTGTCGTGGGTGCCATGGAGACGCACTTAGACAACGACAAATTACACCCAAACTCACGAGAGAAATATAGTAGGCTATGTAATAAATGTAGGTTATACAGGTGAAATTACAGGCGCATGGGACTTGTCAACTTGGGTTATGGATATGGGGTGGAGCTTACCACCAGGCGCACAACTTGTTCGTCTCCTCACTTGATAATAGGAATATTTAAAATAATTAACAAATATTATACCTATTAAAAAAGACGTTTAATGTCTTTAAAAAAATATCGAAGGTTCGTTTATAATTGTTCAAAATGGCGGAAAGTTTTAAATCAATTTTTTCACTTGACATGCGAAACAGTACAATGCAAAGCTCACGTCAATTATTTTCACGCTTGCCGCGTTCCGTTTTTTTCCTTGAAATAAAAACTTATTTTATGTTATTTTCTCGTTAAGTTGTATGCGATGTCAACCGTCCACTTGTATTGTTATATTTTATTCGTAGTACGGGAAAAACTGGCAGTTATTCCAGTTTTCACAGTTAACTGTAACCATGGGGCTCGAAACGTTTTGGTTTGTTTCAAAAAATAAACAAATACCTATATGCGATTTAGATCGGAAAAATAGTTTCATTTCCTTTGTGTAACAATCGCGGAAACCTTAGAACTCGTCATTGAATAAATGTTGCTGTTTACGATGTTAGTAATATAGTCCTGTGAAGCTGCTAGTCTTTCCAAATAAACCTATACAATAAACAAATACAATTACCACAAGAATGATAAATTATGGTAAAACCGACGTCAGGTAAAACTTAAGGAAATATAATAAAAAGAAAGTATTTCATCTCAACGAGCAAACGTAAAGCGGTAAGTGAAAAAAAATCACTGGTCCGTTAACAGATGCGGACACACAATGGTAGAAGATTTAATATTGTCATTTTGTTAGGAAGCCAGAGGTTTTTTGACGAACTACAGGCCTTTTCACACGCTAACGAACGTACCGTGCAATTCTGCCAAAAACGACTTACGATTTACGTCACTACATAAAAATGTGACATTCTGAATTGACAACTCTGTAAATAACATTGAAATAAGCATATAATAAATAAATTCCATGACTTTTCATAAAACATAATAAATTTACCAAAAATAAACTTTTAGTTTTTTGTTGTATTATCTGACACTTTTTAGGTCTGTATTCATCTGATAGCAAGGTAGGAAGCAAGATTCTTGCTGAAACCTGATTTAACTTTAACATCAACAGATGCTATTCTTATCTATTTTAAAAAATCATGAACAGTGTACCTGAACAAGTTTCTTTAATGATTTTAATATAATCGTACTGGAATGTTATAAAAGATAAGAACTACTGTTTGTATGTAGATGGTTTGTATCCAGCGTGCCTTAACCCCCAGATTTTCATAATGTCCGCAATGAATATCGGCATTGATCAAAGCTAAGGCGGATGTGGAGGTGGATTCGGGGCGAAGGCGGATGAGGATGATGATGCATGCGGACTGTCCGCGGATGTGGATGTGGATCCTGATATTCGCAACAACCCTAGTAGGAGGTTCAATCGTGCAAGCATCCTCCTCGACGACCCCCACTTCCGTTCACTTTGTTACCGCACAAAGTTATTACCGTTTAGAGCGTCCTTTCACAAAGTGATCGCCACCCCTACGTGGGCGCTAAAGAGTCCTAGGGTCCTATGGCGGTAGGGGCCTCGAAAGCAATTGGGGGGCGTTGATGCTGTCCAAGGGGCGCTACCGCATTTTAAAAAAACGTGAATTATCTATGTAAAAAAACTACACATAATTTTTGTCCTTATGATTTTTTGTTGTAAGTTAATATTTTTTTGTATAATAATATTATTTTTTGTTGTAATTTTTTACTTTAAAATTAGTTTATCTTCACGTATTATATGTATAATAATATTCAATTATTAAATAATATAGAATAATGGTTTTCGTGATTTTATGATTGTTTTAGCCCTCGTTGCTTTTAACTCCGCCTAAGATCATAGGGACAAGGAATTGTCTGAAAAACAGCGCTGTTTGCGACAACAACGGCTCCAGGCCGCACAAGCTGAGACACCTCTTTCTGCCCTCTGACATGTTTGGCGTACCGTTTATTGGTTGTTTATGTGTTGGAGTAACATGTTATTTATGTCAAAAAGTGTCATTGTGGCAGTAACGGATATTTGTATAAAGCATGTGTTTTTATATTTTTTTATGGCGGTGGGCGCTGAAATTTTTCCATCTTGCCCAAATGGACGGTGAGTCAAAAGTTTGGCTTAGAGCGATTATGTATAAGTAGTACCTATTCTTATTTATGTATGAAAGTAAAATATGATTAATTATTAAAAGTCTTGGTGTAAAATATAGGAAATGAAACTATTTTTCAGATGTAAATCACGTATACGAGTATTCGCGTATTTGATTTTTGAATGTTATCTCAAATTTAAATGCTACTTGGTACTTAATCGAAAATGAAAGTATATTTCCGGATCAAAACCGCGTATATTTGTTTTTTCAAACAAACTAACGTTTTGGGCCCTTCACAGATTCCGTGGTCACGGTTGACCGAAACATTGGTTTGTTTAAAATAAAAGTTTAATTTCCTACGTCTAACAATCCGAAAACCTAACAACTTAATTTGCCATGTTGATTATATCGAAATAATTCTAAAGAAAAGTTCTGGAAATAAATTTCAGACTTGTACTTTACAATTACCTTTTCCCCGAAAGCTTACGTCAGACTTACGGAAAAGTGCCACCTTGCTTCCCGGGGGAGACCAAGTTAAATTGTTCCTGTTTTAATATAAATATCCATACATATTGTGAAACAATATTCATTCTTTCCAATTAACGAGAAAAATCTCGATTTATACGATTGATGTGGCTACAATTACTCAATTAGTGTGATATTGTAAAATGGAAATTACAATAAATGGAAAATTTAACCAGACTTAAAGTTGCTTGTTTTGTAAAGAGATCTCAAAATCGAGAAATTCTGATTTAAAATCAATTTTTTTTACCTGCAATTTCCAGAAATTCGTTAAAGATATTTATTACTATGTAACGTAAAACGAAACGGAACGGATTTCTATGTATTTTTTTGGCTAATGGGCTAGTGGCTAATGCCGTGAAAAATGTATAATAATAATAATAAAGTACACACTCAACATAGCCCCGCACTAGGGAAACCCTGTGTCGCGGGTGCCATGGACACACCCATAGACAACCACAAATTTCACCCAAACTCATGAGAGAAATAAATGTGGGCATACAAATATTTATCCCGGCCCGGGAATCGAACCTGGGACCTCTGCGTTGCAGTCGTTGCGGCATGCTAACCGTTCGGGCACGGAGGCATTCAAAGACAGATCAGATGTCAATGTCATTACTGCTAAAAATTACTTAAGTTTTTTTCCATCCTCTAAAGCCGGATTTACATTTGTCTGACGTGTCGTGTCGCGAACGTCAGAACGGTATCGGTTTCATAGATTTTATATGGTCAGATTTATAATAGGGTGTCGCAATTTGACGTGACCGCTTGTGTTGTGCATATGAAATCGATACCTCTCTGACGCGTCACAACACGGCACGTCAGGTAAATGTATATCCGGCTTAATATTTTTTTAATATCTTAGCGTTTAAGTGTTGCTGCTTTTTGGACTTTTTTAGTATCGCAGTGTTGCTAATAATGATTAAAACATGTCTACCACACTTTTGTTTGAAATCAAATTAAAAATGCAGGTCACAATATTTTTTTATTATTCTGCTAATTGTAAATTCTTGTTCTAGCAAAAAAGTTGAGGTTGGTTAAATTTTTCTGGGGATAAAATACCAAGCTCCATACTAATTCATTACAAGTCTTTTCCTACAATTTTCATACAATGGCGCCGAATAAATACTTACGTAATTGTATCACAATGTCTAGGTAATTTTAACAAAATTTAGCAGAATCCTACCTACGTCATTTTAACTAAGTCGCTCCCTATTTTCAAAACCGGATTGCGTAATTATCTCCTAACACGGTCCTAGTCTGCAACGTGTATATATTTATTAGCAAATATAGGTTTATTTAGGTATATTCATATATATATAAATATATATGTACATATACTATATCGTTATTTATTATTATACAGCTATTTTTTTATACATTGGCACATTACGTCTCCTGCTCCGATTAGCTTGCCTCTACCTCAAAGGTTGTCTCAAAGAGATCGCTCTTAGCAATAAGACCGCCTTTACTCACATTAGTTTTTGTTTATATACTGTTCCTGTTCTTATGTGTGAACAATAAAGTGTACCTATATCTATCTGCCTACCTACCTAAGTCATTTTATGAAAATCTGATATTCAAACTTTCTTCAACGTGAATTATATTATAGTCTTCACTTTTACTAGAGAATTCACATAAAGTTACATATCTCTGAATTCTTGAAAAAACATTAGTGGTTCCATACATTTAGATCCAATACTTAAATATAAACATTTTAAATTAGTTAGGGATACTAGAACGGTTTATATGATTTTAATAGCAGTAGAACTCGTTATGAAAGAGATCGTCCAGGGGAGTACCGCCATCTTACCTATTTCTGCCGCCAAGCAGTAATGTGAGCATTACTGCGTTTCGGTCCTCAAAGGTAAGCTGGTGAAAGTAAAGGCAAATGGGACTTGTCACCTTATGTTTCAGGGCGACAGGCACAGTGGCAGTGTCGCTCAAATCTTTGCAATTTAAAGCTCTAAGTGGCACTGCAACTGCTATGGAGAGGCGTGTCGCTTAACACCAGATGCACGACTTATTCGTCCCGTCACTTGATATCATAAAAAAATGACGATTTTTATTTCACAGTTGCTGTGCTGCGTGGAGCTTTTAATCGCCAAAATCTGAGGACAGAAGTGCCTGTAATTTGAAACTTGCGAATTCTCCGAGCCACCTTGACCAAGGTGGGGACCATGGCCAGCAGTGGGACATGCAATGGATCGGTGAAATACAAAACATTTGGTACGGAACAAGCGGACGGCAGAATAAGCCTCGAAAAACCTCGCAAACATTTAGGATTATTTTCAATTAACGTAACCTTTATCATATGTTGCAACCCTTTTTGGCGCTATAGCTACGTATGTCTGGCCGCCTGACGTGCTGACGGGCGCTGACTGACAGATCGTGACTTCGTGTTCCATTCACCGGGACGCCATGGTGTCGTCGCCAACTGTGTGGCTGGTTTCAGAGCAGTGCGGATTTATCTGCGGACAGTCTGCGCGGAGCAACGGAGCGGAGTAATACATGTAGCGTTAGAACATCGTTGTACAGTGACGAGGTTTGCTCCGTACGGAACACGCTCCGCGTGAACTCCGCATAAGCCACCCGTGTGTTCTTTATTATAGGTGACTGTCTTCCGTGAATATCCACACAAAATTAAATTTCAGAGCATTGTGGATACTACGCATGCGGATGGCCCGCAGGCGGGCAGTTCGTACAAACCGTACGCACAGCTGTCAAACCAGCCTATACTTGGTGAAGGTTGCCAAACAGAGTAGCCAAAGAGTATATTGAGTGCCTAGTTAGATGCCCGTTGGCGTCGTCAGGAACGGATGTGGAAGAAAACGCTCTTATTTATTACGTACATATTTATAACGTACAAAAAAAATATTATGGGCATAGAAACCCTAACGTGCATTTTCAAAATAATAATAATGTGCTAGACAACAACCAAATACCCGATCTACAACGAGAGAATTCTCTGTACGCGTACCAAAGCAACGGGACTCGATCCGGGGTCCTACCCGGAACATCCGAACCAGAAACAATTTAGAAAAGATCATAGGCACTGCCACTGCGCCCGTCACCCTGAGACGTAAATTGACAAGGACTATGTGCCTGTAATTTCGTAGTCGTCACTCAGCCAAACGACGCCACTTCCCGCGACCTTTACCAGATCGTCGGGCCACCTGGTAGGGGGCCTACCCACTGAGCGTCGTCCGGTGCACGGTCGCCATTGAAGAACTTTTCCGCCCCAACGCCTGTAATTTCACCAGCGCCCTTATCCTTCAAAACCGGTACACAGTAATGCTCAAATTACTGCTTGGCGGCAGAAATAGGTAAGGTAACAAATACTTCCCTGGACGAACTCCTTAACAAGGAACTCTACTGCTACTAAAGTACAGTTAGCGCGATTACACTGCATCCGATTCGTATTCGTTCCAAATACGAGATTATAAAAATGTAGAAAACGCAGACCTAAGCATTTGTCCAAGCGTTTACCTGGAGATAATATGATCCCTGTGACATTTCGGACCGTCACTTTTCGGGTTCGGAACTGATATGAATCGGCGTAGTATGCAAACGCTGAAGTCGCTGAAGCCGTGGTAGCCTAATGGTTTAACGTACTGGCTCTCAAGCCGAGGGTCGTGGGTTCGAATCCAGACTCGCACCTCTGAGTTTCACGGAATTTATGTGCGAGATTAAATTTGAAATTTACCATGAGCTTTTCGGTGAAGGACAACATCGTAATGAAACCTGCACGTTGAAGAAGGTTCACAACCCTCGGAAAACGTGCCAAGTCCCCAACCGGCATTGCGCGTCGCAGCAGTGGGACGTATAAAAGGGTTGATGTGATGCTGATGATGCAAACGCTCTTACGGGTAGGCGTGTCAGGTTAGATGTTAGAGCGGTTACACGGCAACTTTTAGCAGCGATTCAAACGCGATTGCATCGATGCAGTCGCGCGTTTGTATCGATGCAATCGCCTTTAAATCGAAAGTGTAGCTTCTTATATTACTGAGATCCGTACACTGAAAACAGCTGACGACCTTTAACCAACTGAATAAATATTCATCAAATATAGCTACGAACCAACCTGAATAAATTATCCTTTAAATAAAAAAATCCTCTTTGAAATCAGTCCATCCGTCTGGAACCTACGTTTCCCACAGACAGACATAGACCACAGACAAAGACTGCACATTTATAACTCTCCTCTTTTTGCGTCGGGAGTTTGTCAGGAGGTAAATTATCTTGACTTGCTATACTCTCATTATTTTTAACCAACTTCAAAAAAGTGTGCTCACAGTT
>NW_020653333.1:4123293-4140544 GCF_003589595.1 Hyposmocoma kahamanoa
AAAGAACAAATATACGCGATGTAAAGCCGATAAAATCGTGATAACCAAAAAATTGTATATGGGAAATTCAAAATAGAATTGCGCCGGGGTCGTTTACCGTTATTATTTTGACATTTTTAGAAAACATTCGATTTTCAAAAAGAAATCTTGTTCGTCACATCTGCCTCTTCAAACATAAATTAAAGCTTAAACCTTATTAAAATTCAAATTGTTATTTTTACACAAAAAAGAGCCTCCAATGGCCCGAAAAAAAAGCTTCGTAAAATTGAAAAGCAAAAATTAATAAGCCGTACACACACCAAATTTCCCTATTTACGCTCTTCTTAAAAAAACAATCCGCGTTAAACAAATATCGTTATCTTTTAAGAAGAAAATCTTTGAATGAAATTCTATAATCTTACCTTTTGCGATGTTCTTTCCAAGTTCTTTAGCGGGGATGAAACTTTTTTCTTTGTACTGAATTTAAAAACAACACTTTTAAGTCACATAAAGAAATACAGAATAATATATTTTATTAAAAATTAAAGTTACTTCAAGATGAGAAATATTTCGTTGCACGAAAACACTTGAAAATAATTCCTCGCTCTATACTTTCCCGACGTCCGTACGGCTCGAGGGTCGGACGAAAACTGACTGAGAGAAAATGATGGAACAGTACGTTCTTAATTTAAATTTTCCAGGAGAGCGCATGTCTGCGATTACGCCATTCAAGTTTCAACTTAAACATGCACGCCAGTAAGGTTTAAATAAATTTTTCGTTTTAATAACGGTTGGGGCGTTCCAATTTCAAAAATGGCAAGCAGGTACGTAGCCGAATATTAAAGTATAAGAAATGTCAGTTTTCAATATTGCAAATACCTACGCTGTGGTAACGGCGTAAAGTTCAGTTTTAAATGAAAAATTTTGACTGTGGCAGTAACTTCCTAATTGGGATATAATTTCCAATGGGAATTATAAATGAGGTCTTTAATTATTTATTAATCGTCACTGGTAAAAAGGATGGTTGGTTGCTAATCTGTCCTTTTAATCCTTTCGTATGGCCGATGGAGGGGTAGAAACCCCCTTTGGGTTTTGTTCTATAAAACCCTTTTGGCAATGTTTTAAAAAATTCATGTAATTCTAGTAAGATGAGGGTAGTAAGTCTTCTTCGCTGCCCCGAGACGCCATTTTATGTTTGTGACCGTGATATATATCTACTTTCCTAGCACAATCTTTTATATTTGGTGAATTCCAAATTCAAATATATTGTTATTTCATTTGATGAAGAAACTAAATGCTCCTCCAGCGGTATTTTCTAGGCAACTCAGATCTACAGAGAGACCTAGCCTACCAATAAGTGATAGACTTAAAATTAAATTAAAAATTACTTTTTATTGTGATTCCAATTAACGGGACGTCACAAGTCGTGCGCCTGGTGGTAAGTGACACGTCTATCCATAACAATTGCAGTGCCACTCAATTTTTATAAGAACGTGCACACTCATCTTGTTCTTTCTTTGAACACCTGGCAGCAATGTTCACTACTGAACACAGTCTTATAGTGAAAAATAAACGAGTGAGTTATGATCGCACTAATTAGCGATTTTTTTTTATTCAAATGTAAGTGTGCATTTGACCTCCATCTCACCTGATGGAAAATGACAATGAGGTCGTCAATGACAATGATGGAGCAAGCACACCTGAATAATGCCTATACACTTGTCGCCTTGAAAAGGTCCAAGTCATAATGTTCAGGGAACAAGTCTGCTGGCAAGAAATTCCACTCTTTAACCGTTCGCCATGTAAATGTGGAAGCGTAACGCTTCGTGCGAATCTTTGGAATATCCACAATATAGGGGTGGAACCCAAGCCTACGCCTAGTCTCCCGATAATGGAAAGGGGAAGGCGGAATTAAAACGTGTAATTCCATCGCACACTCTCCGTGATATATCCTGTAAAATACGGATAAGTAGACAACTTTGCGGCGGTTTTCAAGGCTCTGCAGCTTCGTAAATTGTTTAATTCTTTGATTTGTAGCGAAAAGATTTTGACGATTAATGCAAATAACACACAAATGCACACACTACGTTTAAATTTTCACTACTAAAATGGTCGAACGGTTACCAGGCCTGCCAAGCAGAGGTCCCAGAGTCGATTCCCGGGCCGGGAGAAATATTTGCATGGCCTAGATTTCTTTTTCTCGTGCCTTTGGGTGTAATTCATGGTTGTCTATGTGTGCATCCATGGCAACCGCGATACAGGGTTTCCCTAGTGCGGGGCTATGTTGAGTATGTGCGTTATTATTGCTTAAAGGCCGAAATATACGGTGTGGAAAAGTTTGTTCAGAGAAGTACTGCCACTTTAGCTATTTCCGCCGCCAAGCAGTAATGTGAGCAATGTGTGAGCATTACGGCGTTCCGGCTTAGACAGGCAAGGGTGCTGGCGAAATTACTGGCACGTCGGACTTGTCAACTTATGACTCAGGGTGACGGGCGCAATGCAAATGCCTTTAAGATCTTTGTGATTTAAAGCTATAACTGGCTCTACAACTGTCATGGATAGGCGTGTCGCTTACCAACAGGCGCACGACAAAACAAACTCTTTCACAAGATCTACTGCTACTAAGTAACTCTATATGATCTATACGATCTCCCATTTGAAATCCGACATTCTAAGTCGCTACCTATTTTCAAAACCGGATTGCTTAAATATCTTCTAACACGATCCTAGTCTGCAACGTGTATATATTTATTAGTAAGTAAAAGTTTATTTAGGTATATTTATGTATACATTTATTTATGTAGGTATAAGTTTATTTATTTATTTTGTCTTTTTTTATTTACACAATTATTTTTTATTTTATAAAATTGGCACACAACATCTCCCGCTCTGATTAGCTTTCCTCTACCGCAAAGATCGTCTGGTAGAGATCGCTCTTACCGCCTTTGCCCACATTAGTCTTTAGTTGTTTATTGACTATTCTTGTTCTTGTGTGCGAGCAATAAAGTGCTTTTCTATCTATCTATATACTGTTGCTTCCTTGTATTACTGATGGCAACTACAAAGACTTTAATTTATCTTGCTCTTCTCAAGCGAATCTGCCTTATGAATGACCAATAGAGTTTAATCAAAATTACTATTTCAAGTATAATTTGCTTACCTATGAAATAAACATTTTGAATTTGACTATTCTCCCACTTAGACAATAAATGCGAAAAAATATAGCACAAATACAAAAAAAACAATTGTCTTATATTTAATTGTATGTTAATGAACAAATAGACACAAAAAGTTATTTAGTTAAATTGTAACTAAAACACATTCAAAATCGGCTAAGTGGTAAACTTGGAGAATTACAACTATGTACGCCGTTACAACTTAGATTAAATGAGGTAATTCCTTCCTCCTTCCACCGGCAAGTGTAATTTAAGTTGTAGCCCACTTTAAAGTGATTTTCGTGAACCGTTGCTGAGATAAACTTTCTGATAAATACAAATATACAAATCAGGTCATTTGATACGACATTGACGTAAATATAATTTTTAGCAAAATTGAATTATAAGTATTTTAACAACATCTGTAATTTTTTTTATAACAGTTTCAGTCTCTAAACTAAAAATAACAAGTGTTTACGTTTGAAAAAAATTGGCAGTAATTTTAAAATGTGTAGTTTTATTGACACGTCATAAATAGTTGCAGTAGAGTTCCTTGCGAAAGAGTTCCTTACCTTACCTGTGTCTGCCGCCAAGCACTAATGTGAGCATTGTTACGTTCCGGTTTTGAAGGGTAAGGGTCCTGGTGAAATTACAGGCACATGGGACTTGTCAACTTATGTCTCAGGGTGACGGGCGCAGTGGTAGTGCCCCTCAGATCTTTGCGATTTAAAACTCTGAGTAGCACTGCAGTTGTTACGGATAGGTTTGTCGCTTACCACCAGGAGCATGACTTCCCGTCACAATGATAGTTCATTGCAAACAGGCAATGGATCGATTGAATGTTGGCATTGAGTATATAACCAGAAACAGAGACGAAATAAGGGCCATACATTCCTGGTTCCGCATTTATTGTAATAAAGATAATATCTGTAACAATGACGTGCTGTTTCATTTGGTGGTGTGGGGAAAAACAGCAAAACATCTAATTACAAAACAAATTAAATATTAAATATGTAATTTTGCAATTTTCGTCCATTATAGCAAAGCTCAAGTTAACTGGTCGATTTGAAGTGAAACAATTGACGACACCCATTGAATTGGAGTCAGTTATCACAGTAATGACATGACAGCATAGTTTTCAAACAAATTAAATGACATTTCGTCTCTATTTCTGGTTATATACTCGATGTATGTTGGTCACGCTTATGCAATAAATATCATTTGAATTTTCATTTGAATAATCATCGTCCCATTATTCGTCCAACCGTTGGACACAGGTTCATTTGAATTATCAATTTTTGTAAGATCATACATTTCGTTCAGAATATCTAATAATCAGTACAGAGTACAAAAAACCGATGTCAAAAGTTCGTGGAATTGCATCTATTTACCAAGTTGTATTGAAATCGGCTACCGGAAAGTGCGCGATACCAGATTCATTCCAAACTAGGGGATAAATAATGGAATATTTTTTCAAATTTAAATGGGACCAACCATTGACTTACAAATAAATGGACGACGGGTCTAATACAAAAACCACGAAAAAAATGTCCCAAGTCAACCTATTTAATCGTAGTGACATTTAAAGGAATATGAAAAAGCTAAAACGTTGAATTTAAATTGTAATGTCATCGCAGTACTGTCTAATTTTACTTGCTTCGCAGTCAGTCGAACAAAGGAAGACTAAAGCGTGAATGACGCTCTGTATACGATTTTAACGCCCTATAAGTTCGGACACTTTTTAGCGCGGACCCGACGTCCATATAATTGTAAGTCAATGGGACCAACACAGATATATCCTCTTTTCAACAAGAAAGAATCATCAAAATCGGGTCACAGACGCCTGAGTTATCGCGTAAAACACAGTAAAAAAAAAACAGGCGAATTAAGATCCTCCTCATTTTTTTTGAAGTCGGTTAAAATTGCCTTATAAATCCGTACCGTTCAAACCAGAAAATCATTAACTCTCTCTAAACGTAACTTGGAAACTGCTAAAGACATTTTTCAATTATTTGAAGAAATTCACTACTTAGGAATGCATGACTCAGTGTCAATTTTCTCCCTAGATCTTTGTCAGCCTCATCGTCGCTATAAGCATTTTTGAGATGCAGTAAATCTGTTCCAATTATATAGGAACTAAGAATTCCGATAAAGATATACATTTCAAAAGGACACTGTAAGGAACTGGATGGTACCATATTTACTTTCGCAACTTCAAGCATAATATGATACAGCGATTTACGACATTGCAACATAAAAATAGCTTTAAATCTCAGGTATTTTGTTTCCCTCACTACAATGACATTTTATGTATAGCGCGTTTTTGAAAAATCGGTAAAAATTCCAATAAAGTTTCACTCTACAAAGTTGCCGTAGACAACAAAGTGTAATGAATCGACTTGAGGCGATCAGGTTTTACCACACTTGTCGCACTAAGCCAATTCGCCATCGACATGAATGATAGAGCGCCGACGCGGTAAACGTGTTGAGACCTCTTTCATCGCCATCCCACCTTTTCATCACCCTTTTCTCTGGTTCCTAGCCACTTATTTTTGAAATTTTGAATCGTTCTCTAATTCTTTTTCTACGTCATTCTTACTCTGCCTCGTTCCGTCGTCATTCCCATCAAATCTCGTGGAGAAAAGACGTATCCAGTAAACATGTATTTTTTTTTAAATAATAATATATCGTCGGAGATAGTGCAATTACTCGTAACTAGCATTTGATTATGAGTTTCGATTTCCGTAATTTAGTGGCCAAATCAAAACGGCGTAAATGTCGTGGCAATGAAATGTGAATGATTTACGGGAATCTATTGTTATCAGTTTGTAGACAACATAAATTAATGCTTACTGTGCAAAAATGAAAGTTGTAGCCATTGAAATAACAAAGTAATAACGTTAAATCCTTCTCCGATGAAATTTGGTTTAGGTCAGATACGTGGTAAAAGAACCAATACTGCATACGCAGATTTGCCCTATTCCCGACGATATTTTTATTCAAAAACACACCTTAGCTTTATATGTATATAGTACAGAGAGGAAATTTATTGATTAATAATGTAAACAAAATAGAATAAACAGGTAGAAAAGGCGTAACAAATCTAAGGACTCTGGCTTCTAAACTAGACAAACGTCTTAGGAGACAGTGCGTAGTTAGGCGGGACCTAATATGTGTGCCTGTATTAAATACCAAAACAAATTATAAAAAATGATAACTGTTTAAAAACAGCAATATATTACATACGAATACAGGCCCTTTTAGGGTTAGGTCATTTATGTTTATGTCTAATCTGTAGAGAGTTTTTTATATTACTGTTTTTGTTATAACCTTTCTTCTTCTTTTCCTGACATGAAATTCATGTGACAGGGCGTTTCTATGATTATTACTCAAAACCCGTGTGACAGACGCAGCCGTTCGAGTGTCGGCGTAACCAGCTAAGCCATCGATCGTTTCAGCATATTTTAATAAGACACTCATAGCAGCGAGACGTATACATTCGCATAATCTCGCAGTGCACTCGCGTTGCATTGTGCGGGTTGTCGCAATTGCAAATGCCATAAATTAACTAGGTATTTCAAAAATGACATCAAATAAAGTAAGTGTTATTGTTTTGTTGATAGTAGTTTGAACAAGAGCGCCTAAAATTCACAAATGTTCAGTACTTCTATTTCATAATTATATTCCATAACTGGTATAAAATTATCAATACGTAATAACCTACTGCATTTAACCGGGTAATTTCAGTAAGTACGCGAATACTGTGATTAAAACCTTAATTTTTTCAAATTATATTTTTTTGTGACGGAACGAACAAGTCGTACGTCTGATGGTAAGCGACACGCCTGCCAATAACAGTTGTAGTGCCGCTCAGAGCTTTTAATAGCAAAGATTTGAGGGGCACTGTCACAGCGCCTGTTACCCTGAGACATAAGTTGACAAGTCCCATGTGCCTGTAATTTCACCAGCGCCCTTACCCTTCAAAACCGAAAAGCAGTAATGCTTACACTAATGTTTGGCGGCAGAAATAGGCAAAGTGGCAGTACTTCCCTATACGAACTCTTTCACAGGGAACTCTATAACTACTAAGCTGTTTAAACCTGTGTATCTATCATATTAAATCGAAATGTATCGCGCGTACGACGTATCTTGACCGCGTGGCCGCCGCGCAGCGACCGCGTGCACGTTTGTAGAGACCGAACTGTTCTAGCAAAACATGCTCTTTTAAACTTAAATGAGCGCGCAGGGAGGACTGGAAGGGAATAGAATCACGTGAAAGCGTGGTAGAATGAAGGCTGCTTGGGTGTCGACGCCGTCGATCAGCTACCGTTGGCTGCGTAAAGTGGCGATCGACAATTCTCAGGAATCAAATTCGTAGCCGTACTGCCGTACAAACCGATGTAAAACGCAAAATGTGTTTTTCACTCTTATTATAGGGGCTTAGACATTCCATGTCGACAAATGTGGTGACACTTTAATTTGCTTTTTATTATGTGGTTCGAAATGTACTAATGTATATCCGGATCAGTATCCGGATATACTGCCAGCACCCTGCGAATTTGATGTTGTTTACGCACAAGATAGCTCTCAGGGGAGTCAATGAATCAAGTTGTTTTCTGTTTGTTTGTACAAGCTGAAGATTTATTACACTTATCTCATAATAGACAATAACGTTCGTAGGAACTATAATATATTCCGAAAAAAACAGTAAATATTCATGCCATCTAGTACGCTTGCGTAAAACAATTACAAATTATGGTATTTTTTCACTGACGAGACGAAGAATTCGTCCAGGGAAGTGCTGCCACCTTACCTGTTTCTACCGCCAAGCAGTAATGTGAGCATTACTGCATTCCAGTTTTGAAGGGTTTTGGTGAAATTACAGGCACATGGGACTTGTCAAATTATATCTCAGGGTGACTGGCGGAGTGGCAGAACCTGTCAGATCTTTGCAATTTAAAGCTCTGAGTGGCACTGGAGCTGTTATGGACGGCGTGTAGCTTACCATCAGTCGAACGACTTGTTTGTCCAGTCACTTGATCATCATCTTATTTTAGAGGTAGACTCTTGTCGGTGTATCCTCCTCCGCTCCTCACGGTTCATATAGCCAATTCCGTGAACTCTTTATACGTCATTCTTGGTCTTCCTCTATTTCGTTTTCCTTCTGTCCTCCTCCCTTCTATCGTCTCTGGCCAGCAGATTAAGCTCCGCTGCATACGCAGTCCGCAGAATACGTGAGCTTACCGATGTTAGTACTGCTAGACTGTTTACTTTAGTTACTTCCATAGTATAGTGTACAACGGGATTCTCATGTGGGGTAAAGCGTCAGATATTCAAACCATATTTGTATTGCAAAAACGAGCGATTCGTTCTGTGTACCGTCTAGGCTATCGGATTTCTCTCAGAGAAAAGTTTAAGGAGACTGGTATCATGACTGTGACATCCAGTACATTTACTGAAATATTTTCTATGCCAGTAAAAATATACATAATTTCGATAAGAAAGAAGATATCATAATATATTAACCTTAGAGCTAAGTCATAACTCATGGTACCACGATTTCGTTTAACCAAGGTAAACAACTCTTTTATGGGGAACTGTATACGTTTTTACAATAAGGTTCCGGAGCATATATTAAGTTTATCATTTCCTAAGTTTAAAAACTACATTAAAAATATTTTGATCGAAAAATCATATTACAAAATATAAGACTACGTGTTAGATAAAGATGTATCGAAAGACGACATGGCTCCAGAATCCACACAAATTTCATTCAAAGTGTATTCCATAGCATTTAAGTTTATTTGAAAAGAGCAATCCCTAGTAGTAGTTTCTTGATCGTTCTACTCAGGGAGGTCAGCGTAGTGAACGGGCAGTAGCTTAAATGTGACGTTTTCAAGTGTAAATATATTTTACCTATGGAATAAATAATTTTTGACTTGACTTTGACTTGACTCAATTATCACTCTCACAAATTCGTCATTACACAACAAATGTCTGAACATTTTCCCCCTTCTCATTGCATTCAAAAAACTTATCTCCTCTTCAACCCTTTCCAAAACTTACTAATTTCATCTCTTTTCAATCCATAAATTTTTTTTTCATCATCACTTGATATTATAAAAAAAATAATATTAAACACTTTCTACATATGTATGGTAAGGGCGCGTTCCCACTATATCGTGACGACAGATTGTCGTGCAGTTTACAGTGTCGTGGCTTGTATATTTAAATGAAGTTGTTCACATAATGCACGACACGATTAACTGTCGTTCACGATTTTTTACCATTACAACGACAAACTGTCGTCACAGTGGGAACAGCTTCAACAACAGTCGTCTGACGATAAAAAAACGTCACGATAAAAACGTAACGACAGATTGTCGCAGCTCCTATTGTCGTCACGTTTTATTTATCGCTGTCCGCACGTATTCTGCTCCCTGCCCTCCCCTGTCGTACCCCGCGCCCTCTGCTCACTTTGCAGTGGCGGTGGGTCGTAGCCAGAGATAGGCAAGGAGGCTGTCGTGAAACGATGAATTGTCGTCACGATCTAGTGGGAACAGCTAGGCACGACAGTCGTCCAACGATAATAAAACGTGACGACATAGTGGGAACGCGCCCTAAGATGGCAGTCCTTCCCTGGTCGAACTATTCCACAAGGAGCTCTACTGCTACTAAATATATAATATTTTAATAAATATTGTTTCAGGTCTGGATTTTGGTGGTACCGCCGTTGTTTCCGATTTGCATAACACAAGTGCTTTAATTATTTACTCAAAGCGACTTGTGCACGCACGCACGCACACACACTCCTAGCCCGCACTAGGGAAACCCTGTATCGTGGGTGCTCTGTACACACGCATAGACAACTACAAATTACACCCAAACTCACGAGAGAAATAAATGTAGGCCACGCAAACATTTCTCCTGGTTCGGGAATCCGGGACCTCTGCGTGGTAGTCCAGGCACGAGGTGTTCGGCCACGAGGCTATAAATTATGTGACATTGTCTAATATTGATTTATTTATTTTGGAGGTTATTATTATAGTTACCGACTAATTTCGTTCGCAGAATCTTCAAACCTCCTTCCTGAAAAGTTACCATTTCGGAGATGTGGCCTTTTTACAATACACAAAGGGTTGACAGTTACACTAACATTGTGAATGGGGATTAACGTCATGCGATTTAATAGGTACTTGCACACTTAGGTACCTTTTCAGTACCCATTTTCCCGACGTTTCAGACTGGTTGCGCTGTCCGTGGTTACGGACTGGCCAACTCAGCGATTTCCACTGTTAGTATTCTGGCAACGTGACACTTTGAAAGGGTATATATACTGCTCTTACACTACTACGCTCCGACTCCATAATGTGTTGAACAAAATATTCAAAAGTGGACTTTATGTATAGTCACATTTGAAGATAACATTTTTTTAACACAAAATGGAAAACTAACACTAACTCAGCGCTGCCTCGATGTATATTTTGAATTGTAAAGTAAATTGTATGGAATATGACACGAAGTACATTTTTTGGTGTTTCGTTTTGAGGCATTACCGAACAAAACTAATTATTAACCGACGTAAAAAATTGGAAATCTGCTTGAGAGGCGAAAGGTCAAACAATTAAAACATTTTTTTATGATACCAAGTGACTGTACGAACAAGTCGTGCGCGTGATTATAAGCGACACGCCTGTTCATAACAATTGCAGAATCACTCAGAGCTTTAAATCGCAAAAATCTGAGTGGCACTGCTACTGCGCCTGTCACTCTGAGACATAAGTTAACAAGTCCCATGCGCTTGTTGTTTCACCAGCACCTTAGGGTGCGTTCATATTATGGCGTGACGACAGATAGTCGTGCAGTTTATAGTGTCATGGCCGTGTGTTGTATATTTAAATGAGGTTGTTCACATATAATAAAACACGATTAACTGTCGTGCACGACTTTTTGATGTTATTACGACAGACTGTCGTGATAATGGGAACGACAGTTGTCAGACGATAGATAAAACGTCACGATAAAAATGTGACGACAGATAATCGTAACTTCAAACGATTCTGTCGTGCAAATGACAAAACATCTGCCGTGAACCCATAAATTGTCGTCACGGTCACGGACAGCTAGCCACGACAGTCGTTCAAAGAAAAATAAACGTTCACGACACAGTCACGACAGACAGTCGTGATATGGGAACAGGCTAGACGCGACAGTCGTCCAACGATAAATAAAACGTTACGACATAATGGAATCACGCCTTTACTCTTCAAACCGGAATGCCTTAATGCTCACATTACTGTTTGACGGCAGATTTTTTTTTATAAATAACGCACACACTCAACATAGCCCTGCACATAGACAACCACAAATTACAACCAAACTCACGAGAGAAATAAATGTAGGCCGTGCAAATATTTCTCCCGGCCCGGGAATCGAACCTGGGACCTCTGCGTGGCAGTCCGGCATGATAACCGTTCGGCCACGGAGGCAGTTAAAGTGGCAGTAGAAATAGTTATGGTGGCAGTGCTTTCCTAGACTCTTTCACAGCTCTTCTCTACTAAAATATGGTGTTATATAAATAATGATGATATTACAATTAGACACAGTAAATTACATTTGCATTAACACGGTATCGAAATATGAGTTGCCTTTTCACCAAAAATACAATGGCCTGTTTATCCCAATTATTTTGCAAATAAACGAGCCGCCACATTACGCCGTAGGCAGTTATCCGACTGACTTTACCAATATTTATAAACCATAAACGTGTTAGTATTGCTGACTGCACCAGGTATACCAAAAACCTGATCAGTGATTTTTCGATTGCTACTATTTTTCTGAATATGGATTAATTTTATTTGTTATTTTGAATATAGAGCCCGTAAATAAAGTTATGAAGAATTAACGCCGAAGCTCACGAACATAAACCTCATCATGACGCACAGTGGTGTACTTTCCAAGGCACCGCGAAAAATATTACGTTTTTATAGTATAACCGCTCACGCGATACATGCAGCCGTAGACGCATACCACACCTAGAGGTGCCGGTGATGATTTTATACCGATTTATCGGATATCGAAGTTATAACAGGTAAAAAAACTAATATTAATTGCTATTTCGGTAACTACTCTAGCAAACCATAAAGTTTTTAATGCCTGGGTCTGTCATTTAAAAAAAATAAACAACTTCAAAAATACGTCACGACAATCGTGTGTGTTATTGTTTGGGCTGGTGATTTCGGTGTTTATTTATTGAAAACATACCGTAAGTAGCGTTTTTTAAGTTTACCCTGAATATAAATGTTTACATATAAACTATACTTTAAGGAATAATTTCATGGTAAACGTTAGAACCACTCAAACGGAATATTATCATATTTATCCAAGTACACCAAAAATTTCATTAGTGCTTTTTAAGTGCAGGATTTGAGGTGTATTAATACATTTTATTTGAAATGTTTTTGTTGGTAGTACGGAGGGTATTTATTTAGCAATGCAGAATAATAATTTTTATTTATAAAAACTTGTATTTAAACTGAATCCTTTTCTAATTTGCGAAATCAAATAGCCGCCATTTTGCGGTAGGAGGAGCGCATCGCGTGAGCGGATAACAAGACTATTGGTTTTTTTAGGGTATTTAAGGATGAAATAAATATTTTTATGATAATAGTTAATAATTTTATATGCATTAATATTTTTTATTACAAATAAGAAAATATTTCGTAATATTTATTTCAATATTAGACATTATCATATATCGTTGGTTTTGACGGAAATGAGTTAATTTGCTCTCACATCCAAGGTGGCAGTTGGTGACAACTAAAATTTTTAAAATCTAATCAAGACAGACTAATAAGTCGATTAAGTGATATAAGTAAACAGCGGTCGACGGCGGTAAAAAAATATTAGTTTTAAAGAAGGATGGCAACATCCCATGTATTTTGTGACCCAGTGTTTTTGACGACGTGCAATTAAGAGACCTGTCAATACTTGTGATTCATTATCACGTCATCAAAAAAGCTAATTGAGTACAGCCTATAGGAGCTGGGGTTATAAAGCTGATATAGGTTATGTTTATAACATTGTCCCGTATTTCGCTTCCTAATGTTTATTCGCAGTAGCAGAAAACAACAAGTTTTCAGTTTGTTCCCAAAAATAATAAAGGACTTGCTGAATATTCCCAAATCTACGAAACTCTACCACATTTAATACAACGTTAACATGTTCTGCCGCAATGAAAATGAATAAAAATTAAATCTGCCCAAATGGCTGAAATCTGCGACAAATGGTCACATTGTTTTCAATCTCAATGTGACATTGACATTGGCAAGACACCTCTTGTCAGAACGTTCCTTTGCTATCTTATCTCTCATTTAAATATTGTCTAAACATTTTTGTTACATTGTCTTTTAATTTTTATTTTATGTAATTACTGTTTAATTGATTAAGTATTTGATTATGTATTTCATAGCTTTAATGTTTTATGTGTGTACTATAAAATAACCAATACTTCCCGACTTCTAAATTATCAAGACCTATTTCAAGCCCCTGAGGAAGATTTCTCAGTTCCTGAGGCCCGTGAAATGTAACATCCCCTTACAGGATGCAGGAGTTTACAAGCTTGACTGTGACTGCGGTCTCTCTTATATTGGACAAACGAAGCTAATTATTTGTACCCGCGTCAAAGAACATATGGCTGATGTCAAACACCGTCGCGTAAACAAGTCTGCAGTCTGCGAGCATGTCATGGATAAACCTACACATTCAATGAAGTTTGACAAACCCCAGGTCCTTGCAAAAGAAGTCCGTTATCTACCCAAATGAAATTAAAAAACATCCTAATTTCAACAGGGAATATGGTTTCTCCGTACCATCAGTTTGGGATCCAGTATTTCCTCTGATGAAAAATCCCAAACAGACATAATACTGCAGTACTAATTAATATGTTTTCATTTATTCTAATTTCTATTATTAATAATAATAAATTGAACTTAATAAAAATTCATTCAATAAAATAACGTAACGTAGCGTAAATTGTAATGTTTTCTTTGTAAAATTAAAAATAAGGTATTTAATTAATAACTTTTATAACTATTGAGAAAAAAAGGTTGTTTGTTATAATATTGGACATAACTCGTTGGTGACTGTACCACCTCAGTCAACCGTGACCATGGGATCTGTAAAGGGCCCGAAACGTCGGTTTGTTTGAAAAAACAAATATAAACGATTTAAATCCGGAAAAACAGTTTTATTTCCTATAATTAGGCATAAACTAAACCGTAAAATCATACTAGCAAAGTCCATGAACGACACTTCGTTGATTTTAATTATAATTGAGTCAGCTCTCGCATTCCTTCTTTATAAAATATTCGTCTTAAATTAAGTATTCCTAAAAACGTAAAAGAGAAATGTTAAAAAGATAAAATCCTTTTTTTATTATGCGTACCGACAAGATTACGCTTCTAGGCATTATAAGAAACACAAGTATCGTAAATTTAATGTAAATGAACGTTGAAGGTACAGAAGTTTTTGCACAAAAATGGTTATGTCTGCATCGGATATGTTTAGTCTCGTATTTTACGTAATGTACAACTATTGGCAATATTGTATGCACAATGTAAAATTTGTTTAGATAAATTTTCATAAAAAATACTTTTTTCCGCCAATGCACTACGATGTGACGTGAACACCAAAGGCTATACAGCTACTAGACAATACAAATATAGTTCTTAGACTACAAAGAACTATCTTAACTTTTTAAGTTAGCGTAATTAAGTTATAGCATTGACTAATAACTGAAAAGTACTGCTAATCTCCATACTACAGATGGTAACTCTAAAAAAAGCAAAACTCCATCTTATATCTAGAGGGTGCTGATCAATATCCTGGAAGTAGTTTATATTATGTAAATGGCCGTGGATATCAAATAATTTCTCTATAATTGAAATATAAAAAGTCAGTAATGATTATCACTAATTTCAGGCTTCTTACCACGGTATGACTTCTTTTTGTTTTCCCGATATTTCGGAACGGTTGCAAGGTCCATCGTCACGGATTGACTGGACGACGGCAGATGAAACAAATGACGACACCCGTCCTTCTGGCCCATCGGAGCGCAGTTGTCACCCTAATGATTTGGCAGAATAGTTTTCAAACAAATTAATTGACGTTTCGTCTCTATTTCTGGTATATACTCGATGATATTCTAGTTGATTTGTTTGTTATCGCTAGGAATTAGAATAGCTTTAATATATTTGCAGCTTGTCAATGTAAAACTAGTTATAAAAATAGCTGTTTGGTACTCGTCGCGACATCTGGTGTACCTATAGGGTATTAAATATCCGACTACGCTGTCTTGTATTGCGATTAGCAGTCTTCTTGAGTTATTTATTAATAACGCGCATACACTCATGGCCCCGCACTAGGGAAACTCTGTATCTCGGGTGCCACGGACATACACATAGACAACCACAAATCTGCCGTCCACTAACTAAAACGCTAAGTGACAAATGGTCAAATTACCGTTTTAAATAGCAAAAAATTAGAGCACAAAATTATCTTTTAAAAACAGTTAAAATTAGTTAACGCGTTCGAATTATCGTAACTTACCCTAACGATGCATAACTGAGGGTCGTATTCTAGAACTCTACTCAATGCTCAAGTCGGGATTGCACTGGAAACACAAGCACTGGAAATACGACCCTAATGGCAGGGACTTGAGTATGATTTCGAGTGCTTTAAACCATACTCAAATCCTGACTTGAGCATTGAGTAGAATTCTGGAATACGACCCTAAAATATCATTAAACAATTTCAATATTCTGAAAACGGGGTTATGTTTTTTATGATATCTCAAACAAATATTTTGTCATTTAGTTGCATTTTAGTTAACAGACGGCAGAAATTACACCCAAACTCACGAGAGAAATAAATGTAGGCCATACAAATGTTTGTCCCGGCACGAGAATCGAATCCGGGACCTCTTGCGTGGCATTCCAGCATGGTAACCGTTCGGCCACGGAGGCAGTTAAAGTCATTTGTCCATGGTTATAGTGAACTAAATAAATATTAGTGCCAGTGTTAATTAGACTATGAACACATGACCAAAGTATCTTACCCATTTTTTATATAAAACATAAGTGCGCATTTGACCTCCATCTCACCTGATGGAAAGTGACGATAAGGTCGACGATGTAACATGCACATCTAAACAATACCTATTCACTCTTGAAAAGGTGCAAGTTATAGCGTTCGAGGAACAAGCCCGCAGGCATGGAATTCCACTCCCTAGCCGATCACCATTTAGATGTGGAAGCGAAACACGTCGTGTGACTCTTGAAAATATCCACAACTTAGAGGTGGAACCCCAACCCACGTCTAGTCCCCTATGGTGAAAAGGCTAGGCGGGATTAAATTATGCAATTCTTAACTTTTAACTAATATTAAAAGATATTTTGTCGATGAATAATTTCTTTATATAAGTTTTAGTCGCAATAGAGCTCCCTGTGAAAGAGTTCGTCCAGGGTATTACTGCCACCTTACCTATTTCTGCCGCCAAGCTGTAATGTGAGTTAAGGCTGCTGGAGAAATTACAGGCACATGGGACTTGTCAACTTATGTCTCAGGGTAACGGGCAGAGTGGTAGGCCCCTCAGATCTTTGTCATTTAAATCTCTGAGCGGCCCTGCAACTGTTATGACAGGCATGTCGATTACCAGCATGCACACGACTCTAATCTGAAGTAGGTAAAGTGCCAGTACTTCTCTGGACGAATTCTCTTATATGTATTTTTTTGATTTTGACGTAACACCGAACAGGCATGGGCAAACTGACATCTGTTTAGAAATTCGAATATCACAAGTTCGAAATTACAATTTCCAGAAATAACATTTACTCGAATTTTCATAACCTCGAAAGTAATTGTGAGAGAAAAATGTTTTTTCTTTTAAACCTAACTTAAACTAACCTAACCGAACCTAATCGAGTCTTTGCGATAAACATCTAACATATCCTGAAAGAACAACGGTTTCGTTATAATTCTGTTTTCAGGGTAATTCGAACAAACATTATTATGACTGTGGCATCACAGTACATTTACTCAAATATTTTATATGCCCG
>NW_020653334.1:0-38483 GCF_003589595.1 Hyposmocoma kahamanoa
AGCGCGCCGATAGCTCGTACGATGGACCAAGATCATTAAGTGCATGTGCGCTTTGAGTAATAGAAGTGTTACTTGGTCTATTACTGTTTATAGAGATAACATTCATCGGTGCAAATAATATTCTTCTACTATAACTGAGAAAATCGGACTGTATTCCATTGACATCTGTCACAACAACGACGACAACAACTTAATAGAAGATATAAATAAATGTATTATAAATAACGACTGTCCTGATTTCTTCTATTATAGGCACGACTGATAGGCACGTTGACATAATTCCGAAAAAAAATGCTTCTTTTAGTCGTCAGAGTCAATATTTTTGTTACATGTCACAATATTAAAATGTCGAAATTCAAATTGTTAAATTTTAAAAAACCGACATAATAAGAAAGGAGAATAGGTACGTAAATAACCAATATTTTATTTTCCATAAATACACTTAAGTCACAGTCAGATAAATGGCATATTTGGTACGACTTGTATTATTATTTTTAAATATATCTTCCGTTTTTTTTTTTATTTTACTTCTCCAATCATTACTTTATTATAGAGCGACGTTTCCCAAATTGGTCCATATAGATCCCCAGGGATCCACAAGAATGATCCCAATTAGGTCCTGACTTTCCATAAATGGAATAATCTACATTACACGGATAGTTCTAATGTACTTTTATAATACTTTCTTATTCTACATTCGCTTAGATAAATGTATAAAACTTAACATGTATTTATTATAAGAATCCATTTGTAGAAAAGCAGGGGGTCTATGCAAAACAAAACTTTGAGAAATTCTGTTATAGAAGATGCGATATAATGCATGTAGGTATGTACAGATAAACAACAAATGTGAATCTGAATTATATTTTCTTTTAGCCCCACACTAGGGAAACCCTGCGTCGCGGGAGCCATGGAACATAGACAACCGCAAATTACACCCAAGAGAGAAATATATGTACGTCATACAAATATATCTCCGGGCCTGGGAATCGAACCCGGAACCTCTGCTGGCAAACCAGGATGGTAACCTACGTACGTACGGTCACGGAGGCAGTTATATTCTAATCGTCCAAAATAGACATGCTTGGGCAAAGAACCATGATTGTCACATTAATAACGTCATAGGTTATCGCAATAAATAAAGACGTAATTAAGTGGAACGTACACGTGCGATAAGTGGAGCCACACAGCACGTGCAGCGCTGTCAGACACGTATTTAAATCAGGAATCACTCATTTCGTCACTGATTACCGTATCCGGCATTCTCGTCGTAACATGACATAGTTTTTCTTTACAAAATACTTAACAAAACTGCCTCGGTGGCCGAACAGTTAACAAGCTGGTCTGCCAAGCAGAGGTCCGGAGTTCAATTTCCAGGCCGGGAGAAATATTTGCATGGTCTACATTTATTGCTCTCGTGAGTTTGGATGTAATTTGTATTTGTCTATGTGACTACTAAATAGTACCTAGTAATGATGCGGCTTGGTAGCCTGTGGTGGCGAGTTCACATCCTGGTTATTTAGTTGTTCTTTAGGTTCATGTATAAATTTGTTTAAGCACCTGTGGTTTAACTATACGCTTTTGGTTCAAAAATTCGTTTATTTCTTTTCATATATTTTAAGCCCTTTTAGCCTATGTTATTTATTACTATTTAAGTGTACTCGTAGTCTATAGCATAGTTCAAATATTTACTGTGTTCAATAATATTGTAATGACTGCTAGTACAAAAATAAATAGAAAAAACTAAGTAACAATTACGACCTTAGTCAGCTTTCAAAAGCGCACATTTTCCAGTAATTTATAATATTACAATATGGTAACTCCATACAAACATAGCGGCGCGGTTTGTATGTGTGCACGCCCACTGCGCGCCATGTACGGACGCACACATTCGCATAATCTCGCAATGCACTCGCGTTGCATAGCGCGGGTCACGGCATTGAAGCGGTCACTCGGTGTTTGAAAAATTACATCAGTCGGCCATTGGCAATGGTCGGAAAAAGGTGTTCCACATATACAGATAGTCGTGTATAAATATAGCTACAAGAATCATATAGAGTTGTTAAAATATTAATTAATCACTTTTTAGAATTCCGGATTTCCGGAATGGTTTTACTGCATCGTGGGACAAAACTAACAACCTAGAATGTGGATTATAAAGCAATTCTAATAGCGCTATGTAACAAAATGCAGTAGATAACTGATCTTTTACCAAAACAGCGAATAAAAAAATAAACTAAGTGTTGTTGCCCCGCAAATCGACGGTTACATTGACGGAACGTGAACTAGTCTATCAACAAACCATTCGCTAAGGACAACACGTTGATGTTTAAACTGCTTAAATGTATTTATTATGAACGTACGTTACTATAATTATGATGGTGGTGAATTGTGTCATGTAAGGCTATTTATCTTCATCTAAATAGAAGAAAGAGAGGAATTTATTTCGTTAAAAAAACTCATTTCCGGAAATCGGGAATTCGAAAAAGTTATTATTTAATACTTGGTGATTTTAACAACTCTACGTCGCTCCTTTTAACCATTCCATACATGTATCTATATAATAATAATAATAATAATAATTTATTTAATTTAAGCCTTTTACAAGTAATGGTGTATTATAACTAAATAAGAGCTAGTTTACCATGTTTGGCTTGTTAGTAATTGACTCAGGGTTATCTGTCCCCTGACTTTCAAGCTAGGCTAACCTGTGTTATGAAAGACAGTGGTTTATACATATGTGGAATACCTTTTTCCGATCATTGGCCATCAGTAAACGTGTTTATTGTTGTGTTTGTGATAGTTTGAATAAGAGTGCCTCAAATTCAGAATAGTTCAGCATTTCCATTCTATTTCATAATCGTACTCCATAATCAAGGTACCCCGCAATGCTAGTATAAAAAAATATCAATGCCTGTATATACTTAACAAAAGTTTGTTTTAATACACAAGGGTACTGTGATGAACACTATAATATTATTGTTAATGTGTTAACCGTAGAATTAGAAGGTCGTGTTATTAAACAAAAGAATTCTGCCTTACAATTCCGCAAAGTGTATTGTGGAGTCATTTTATAACAGTAAAAGAAATATATAAATACTTTACATGCGTCTTTTGGTAGATGAGGCTGGCTGTTGATCCATTGCCGCATGCTGTCGACCATGCTCTGCACCTCTTTTTCACTTTTACCTCCGGACATGGCAACTGATGTTATCTGGAACCAAATTTGATGGATGAATGGATGATAGAATACAATGAAATATGGAGAGGCAATACGGGTTCTATAAAGATTTGGAAAGAAACATCGTAAATAGCAAGAACCACTCAATGGAACAGTACCGGTTAAAAGTGCCTTGAACGAAATATGAGAAGGCTATTCTTACCGTGCCGTTAGACGTTCTTTTTGTTTCACAGAACAGTTTATATACTGATTATTCATTTATTTTATTCATTATTTGTAACTTTTAAGTCTTTATAAGGTTAATAAAATATGAAATTATTATTTCCCTCGTGTTTTTATATATAGCTAGTAAGTGAGTAATTAGCCTTTATCAATTCTGAAGAAATACACTTTTTGAGTTAATACACTATTGTATTAAACGTGCGATGTGTGTATTTCATAACTTACGAAGATTTGCAGCACTCAAACAAGCCTTATTAAGCTTAGGTGCGCCAGTTTTGTTAATTATGTATAATTAAATATACTTTGTATAATAAATAAACAAAAAAGATCCGGAAGTATAATAATAAAAGAATAAATTGAGTTTGTTTTTTCAATCAAACCAACCTTTCGGATCTTTTTAACGGACTTCAAAAAAGGAGGAGGTTCTCAATTTTTATAAAAAAAAGTTATTCAAACAAAAATTCGAAAACCTAAGAACTGGATAGCATCCTGAAATGTTAATACATGTATTAACTCTTTTGATATCAAGTTGCTTCAGCTACAATGGCAAGTGCCACAAGTCAGCGCGTCAATTTTTGCATATGAGGCGCTCTACATTTTGCCATACAAAATTGTGAAGTATTTTTTTATGATACTAAGTGCCAGGACAAACAAGTCGCGACACACCTGTCCATAGCCGTTGCAGTGCCACTCAGAGTTTTAAATCACAAAGATCTAAGGGGCACTACCACTGCGCCCGTCACACAGATACATAAGTTGACAAGTCCCATGTACCTATAGATAACTTCACCAGCACCCTTACCCTTCAAAACTAGCGACAACTGGCACTGATAACTCATGGCCGAGATAAAGGTTAAAACTACAGTAACACCAAAACTTTATAGTAAATGTTATTTTACAGGGTAATTAGAAAAACCCAAACCAACCCGGTTATTTCTAGTTCTTGCAGGTTATTTGAAATAAATATTGTAAATGAGTGCAAATCTATTCACAAAGAACAACGCCTATTTTTTCTTACACATACTTCTCAGTGAAATCTACCTTACAAATGTGTAATACGTTTAATCAAACTAAATTCTGCCACCTTACCTATTTTTGCCCGCCAAGCAGTAAAGTAAGCATTACTAAGTCCCGGTTTGGAGGGGTAAGGGTGCTGGTGAAATTACAGGCACATGGGACTTGTCAACTTATGTCTCAGGGTGACGGGCGCAGTGGTCCCTCAGATTTTTGTGATATAAAGCTCTGAGTGGCATTGCAATCAATATGGACAGGCATATCGCTTACAACCTTGTGGGTCCAGTCATTTTGTATCATAAAGAAACCAATAGTGCCATTTTTAACTGTAAATTTTGCTTACCGTATGAATTTGATACAGGAATTGAGTTCTTAGGTTTTCACGGTTATTACCAATGGACAATGAAAATAGTATGCAATCTAAATTGCGTATTTTTCAAACAAAACGTTTCGGGCCTGCACATGCCCCATAGTTACAATAGGCTATCAGCCCTTAGAGGATGGAAAAAAAATAAAGGAATGTCAAAGGAAATACAATTAAAAAGTTAATTATACTTAATTTAGTTAATTTTCACTTTTCCAAACATCGTAAAAACAAAAAAATATATTTTTTCTATTTTCAACTTTCTTAACTTCGAATTTTAAATTTAACTGTTACCATAGATCAGGAAAGTAGTGTTTTTAAAGCAAGTGTTCTTATAGATCTTCGGTTTCCTCATACGATTTCGACTATAGCCATTTTGATATAACTTTTTTGCAGTCTCTATAACTTTTGACATATATTTCTAATTCCTTATTAATTAAATTGTACAAATGGGCCGATCGTTCGCTGAATTGTCTGTTTGTACAACATTTACAATGCAACCATTTACTTTAGGTACTTGTACCACATTGTCTTTCGTTCTCCTCTTCTAAAATTTAGATCATACATAGCTTCGTATTTTACTTGTCATCCTTGAATTGTCTTGAAATTGTGACCAATACTCGGTCTTAATAATTGACTCTATGTGCAATTCCCGTGACGAGCATGAAATCGTAAATGATTGCAAACACGGTTTGAGATGCAAGCTAGACCTGTTTCCTAGTTGTGTCATGTACTTTACCTTGAACGCATTGTAATAAGTCTATCTAGAATATCTCGAAAATCTTTATAGGTGCTTAAACGAATTACCTTTATTACCTCTTAGTTTGTTTTAGCGGTAGTATTATATTTGAGATAGGCCTATGTCTGGCAGTGGGCAGGTAGACTGACAAGGGTATTGGTGATAGCATTCCAGTTGTAAACTCCGTAGAATATTTTTATAAGTTGATATTTAGAAAACTTGTGTTTATAAAAATTTAATTTATTTTCTTAGTTCTACAAAAATGTCTCCTTGAATCACACGTCGGGGTATCACACCCAGCAGGGGCACGTTGGCTACGCTTTATATAAACACGCGTGTTTAATTTTATTTATACAACTATAGTACATAAACCCATATATATTAATTTGGAAATTAAAACCCTAAGTACGTAACAAAAGGTAAAGTAAATATTCTATAGTGAATTTTGATAGTTCATTCGTTTTTGTATGCCAGCGTCCCCGCGGTGGATTCTAAATGACATGATTGTTTAGTACCTAACTGGTATGACGGCATTAGGTACTGTCAACTGCATGAATATGAATACATATAGCGAAAATACAATCAAATATGTTCCTTGAATGCCTATTTATTATTACAATATTATTTACCTTATACATTTGCTAAGATAGACTATTATTTTTGCAATGTATGTTAGAATTTCGAATATATAACGAACAAAGATATCATTGCAGGGATCTGTACAATAACTCGTGCGTGTTGCGGTCTTGAATTACCAGTTTCCTGTATACACAGGCGGAAAACTAGTTTGCGATGCAATTTAATCAAAGTCATGGGTAAAAATTACCGGCCACGGACTATTGCAGGTTCAATATTCATCCATACACATTGTACTCTTTGGAACTTGGCGGGTTTACCACAAAATAAAAAATAAATAAGACATACTTCGGAAAGAGTACCAATTTCCATCAAATATGCGACAACAATATAGTTAAATTTTCATTCTTTAAATTAAAATTAAAATTAAAATTAAAAATTTATTTATTTCTCAATTTGGTTCAACAATGGTAGATCAGGGCCTCCCAAAATGTATGCTTGTGTTGGGAAAGCCTTGTAACTAAGCTTAAAACTGAGAATTTACAACAAAGTTACATCAGTGGGTTAATTTTAAGATATAATGATATTTATATTCTATTTCGATCTGCCTACTCAGTTTTATTATTCTCCAAAAATAGCTTTTTCATGTAAAAACAGTTATACAAATGAAAAAGATATGAACCCAAACGTTCATATATTTTTGTTTTTCACTCGTCTTATAGATATATCTCTCTCTCGGCTTATTCAGCACAAATATAAGCAGAAAAAAACAATTATATGTGTACCAAGTATGGTAAATACGGTTGAATGTGGCTAGTACTAACGAAAGTAATGTAAATAGTGCAAGTAATATAAGTAGTCTTATAGATTTTGTTGTATCCACTAGTTATTTATTAGAGCGTAGCTAAGAATTTCTCACATTGATATAGTAATCAAAAGAATGTGGTAAAATGGGCAAATGCTTAATCTGATGAGTATGTTTTGAGCTGTGGCGTTAGACAAGGAGGATTAACCTCACCTAGACTTTTTAATTTGTTTGTTAATAACCTGATTGGGGAGCTGAGCAGCATGCATGTCGGATGCCGTATTGACAACACAAGCGTGAATAACATTAGCTATGCGGACGATATGGCGTTGCTCAGCCCTGCAATCAGTGGTATAAGACGACTTATATGTCATTGTGAGACCTATGCTGTGCAACACGGTTTCAAGTACAACGAGAAAAAGAGTGAGTTCTTGCTGTTTAAGGGTAAAATTAAAGAACCAGCCTATGTACCACCAATACTTTTAAATGGGGCGTTTAGGTACTTGGGTCATATTGTGACAGAGGACCTAAAGGATGAGGGAGACATAGAGAGGGAGCGCAGGGCGTTGTCGGTTCGAGGCAATATGTTGGCTCATTCACAAGGTGTACGACTGCAGTGAAGCTCACAGTCTTTAGAGCACACTGCCAGAGCTTCTACACATGTGCTCTATGGTCCAACTTTACGATGAGATCATACGGCGCCTTGCGAGTTGAGTATAATAATACCTTCAGGGCCTTGTTGAAGCTTCCCCGTTTCTGTAGCGCATCTGGCATGTTTGCGGCTGCTGGCATGGATGATTTCTATGCCATCATGCACAAAATGTCCACTTCGTTAGTACGAAGGGTGAGGGGTAGCAACAACGAACGTCATGTTACTAACTTACTAACTCGTATGGACTACATTGTCTGACATAAATGATTTTTATTTTATTTTATTTTTATTTTATTTTATTTATTTATTTTATAATCAATAATAAATTAAATAATAAAATCATTGAATTCTTTTAAATAATAAAATATATCTTAATAAAGTAATGTAGTATCAATAAAATAATGACTCTACGTACTAATTATTACAATTGTAGAGCTTAATATAGGGAGATCAGAGTTCTTCGTCTGTAACAAAATCTTGTATTGTTTGCTTAATAACACTTTTGTATGAGGAGGCGTTTCAACTTGTTATCAAACACTTTTTCGCCATTCTGAAGTCTTCCTGTTTGGGCTTTATGCCCGATCTTTCCCGGAATATCGATCGGATTTTCTAAAACAACGCTTCTATCTGTTTCCGATTTCACTCGGCACCGTATAACACTTTCGTCACTTTTCAATACCTTGCATGACACCCTTACTTAGTTTACTTAATTACGAACTTAGTTTACACACAAATTTGTAATTATCTCCCCATATTAATCAGATTTGGCCCTATTTTGATGGGTTGCCGAAGTTGTAATATATATTATAGGTGGTCCGGTGTATAGAGTTAAATGAAAATGACGTAGACAAATAAACCATAATTTTAAAAGAATGTTTTTTTTCTTCAAAGTCACGAACTTACTAAACCGCTCTCGTATATTAGTAAGTTAGTATTTCTTTTGGAAGTTTAGTATAAACATTTCTTTGGAAGCAATTTTTGTTAGAAATTTAATTTAAATAAGTTCTTGATTGTTTGCTAAATATGATTAATTTTGTGGGTATATTCTGTTTTATCATGTGCTAATCGGAGAAGGAAAACATCGTGTTGAAATTGAATTAATGTGAATTACAATACTCACTATTACTTCGGACAAAATCTCAATACTTATGTACGTATATTATATGTATTATATATATGCGCTCTCTTACAGCTCTCGGTTTGACAAGAGCTCTTCTGACTTCTGATCATAAAGAGATAATAGGTAACTTTGGTTTCGATAAACCCAAAACCAAGTTAACTTAAGTGTAAAATACCTATCTTTGTGATCTTTGTATTAATAATTGTAATAAACTAGTGGAGTAATTTCACATAAAAGAATTGAATATTAATTCAATAAAAAAATAAAATACAGTGAATAGCGACATCTCTGGCCGGGACTGGTAGCTGTAAAGTTACCTAACTGGGTGACGAAATACTTTTATACATTTGTCGTGGATGTCGCTGCGACTAAAAAGTCGTTGGAAAACCAAATACAAAGACACGACAACAAGCACATAGAAAAATTCGTGAAGTCCGCTGGTTCGTTCCGTGGCTTAGTTGGTATAGCGTCTGGCACGGTATGCTAGAAGAGGTCGGTTAAAGTTAAGAAGGAATTTTTTCTGACTGTTCGATCTTTGTATTAATAAATGTAACAAAATACCTAATTAAGAAAAAGGCAAAGTATTTTACTTAGCTGTCAACTCAGTTGACGTCAATAGGTGTAACATATGCCGTGTAAGTTTACGGAAAGCTTACACGGCATGTGTTTGAGTTTCGATAAAATTTATCCAATCTTTTTTTTTTGCTGATAACGGAACAAATAAACCGAACTTGTTTAGTTTGAGTGGATCGAATCAACGCAAACACTGCCGCACTGTAACATCGATAATTCGGGGGAGAAAAGGCGTCAAAGCCAAATTACAAAGCATTCATCAGTAGGGCTAGCACGATAGGGCGCGACTAGCGCGAGAGCGACACAAAGTGCGAGATACTGCTATTCCAAGAAGACAAAATGTGGTAATTTGAATTACCTAACGTAAAATCGACTAGTCCAAGCATAGAAATAAACGGAGAAAAGTTAGACCTTGTTAATAAAGCAGTCTTCTTAGGAGTGACCTTAGATAGTAAACTTCAATGGTTTCCACATATATCTTCCCTGGCCAGCAGATTAAGTTCCGCTGCATACGCAGTCCGTAGAATACGTGAGCTTACCGATGTTAGTACTGCTAGACTAGTTTACTCTAATTACTTATAGTATAATGTCCTACGGGATTCTCATGTGGGGTAAAGCGGTAGATATTCAAACCATATTTGTTCGTTCTGTGTACCGTCTAGGCTCTCGGGTTTCTCCCAGAGAAAAGTTTAAGGAGACTGGTATCATGACAGTGGCATCACAGTAAAAATATACATAATTTCAATAAGAAAGAAGATATCCATAATATTAACCTTAGAGCTAAGTCCAAACTCATGGTACCACGATTTCGTTTAACCAAGGTAAACAACTCTTTTATGGGGAACTGTATACGTTTTTACAATAAGATTCCGGAGCATATATTAAGTTTATCATTTCCTAAGTTTAAAAACTACATTAAAAATATTTTGATCGAAAAATCAAATTACAAAATTGAAGACTACGTGTTAGATAAAGATGTATGGAAAGTCGACATGGCTCCAGAATCCACACAAATTTGATTCAAAATGTATTCCATAGCATTTAAGTTTATTTGAAAAGAGTAATCCCTAGAGTTTCTTGCTCGTTCTTCTCAGGGAGGTCAGCGTAGTGAACGAGCAGTAGCTTAAATGTGATATAATAAATAATGTGTGTATATATATATATATGTATATATAAAATAATTTTAGATGTTGTCATTGCTGTTTATTGCTGCTGCTATAAATGCTGGTTTATTTACTTTTTAACAAAAACAATGAGAGCTTATTGTTGTCATTGTAATCAATTTGAGAATTTCAAGTGCAATTTGGTTACATATGAAATAAAAATATTTTGAGTTTGAGTTTGAGGATGCGAGAATAATTCGTATGAAACTCTCTACTACTACTAAATATTGTATATGACCGGTTAACCAAGTGACAAACTGAAGTTTGTTTCCTATATTTAATTCTCTCTCTCTCTCTCTCTCTCCTCTGTTTCTATTTTCTTTGCTGTTTAAAAACAGAAAATGACCAAACAATAAAGTTGGCGTAGTGTCCATCGGAGGCATCAACTTGATCTAATTAACTTATTTTTACAATAACAAGTAGGTACTTGTACATTAACTGACTAAATAAAGAACTACTTTAAATTAATAAAGTAATTCATTTTGTTATTTCCATATTTTTAATGCAGAAATGTTATTCATAACTTAGTATCTGAGTACATAGAAATATTCATATTTTGAATAAGCTCATTTCTAATTTACTTGAAGGAGCTTTTACTTTTACCCTTATTTATATTATGTATGTAAGAATATTTATAAGATAAGAAAAAGTTTGCTTAGAAACACTCTTATCTGGATTTGTGATTACATGAGATGCCTTCTTCTGTACAGTCATGATGTAGTAAATAAACAGATACGCGGTGATAGGTATTGTGTTACCCTGAACCAGAAATACAATTTTATACTTAATGACGACGCTAACGATCGTTCATAAAACATTAAAGACCGACTCATTTATGAACTGGCAATTCACGATATCGTTGTCAGATTCATATCGTTTTACTGAACGAACATGATAACGTACGATAACTCTTCCTACAATTTATTTTCAATTAGCACCTCTATCTTATCTTGAGTTGTAGCCGTCTCAAACACGTTCTATCACTGAGTTGTGTATACACATATGTATTTAAGGTGGAACTACGAGGATTAATAGCTTTAAATCGCAAAGATCTAAGGGACATTGCCACTGCGCCCGTCACCCTGAGACATAAGTCGACAAGTCACATGTGCCTGTAATTTCACCAGCACCCTTACTCTTCAAGACCGGAACACAGTAATGCTCACATTACTGCTTGGCTGCAGGAATAGGTAAGGCGGCAGTCCTTCCCTGGGCGAACTTGATTAAAATATCATTGTTTTGAATGCCTAAACACGCTTTTAAAATAGTCTCGAAAATCTCGTTCTTCTCGAGATTTCCCAGACCACACCGAGTCTCGATTTTTCCCGGGAAGTGGAAATGCAGCGAAATTGAAACCCCTAGCAAGATCCTACGACGTGCCCGTATATCGTTACGACAAAAATTCTGATATGGCAGTAGAGATACAATAAAAATCCAAAAGCTAGGCTTAGATTTCTTTTTAACCGACTTTTAAAAAGGAGGTTCTCAATTCGACTGTATTTTTTATTCTGTGTATGTTATGCGATGACTCATTTGTGAACCGATTTTGATGATCCTTTTTTGTTGGAAAGAGGGTTCCTCAATATTGGTTCCATTTAAATTTGAAGAAAATATTCCACCTCTAAGGGTGACAATTTAGGGGTGAATCCGGTGCGGAAAGTGCGCTTAACTTTCCAGTAACCGATTTCAATGAAACTTGGCAAATAGATGTAATTCCACGATCTTTTGAGGTCGGTTTATTAGTACCGAGATTATTGTTGTTTTTTAAATTGTATTTATGTGTAATCTGTTGGTAACCCAAGTAAATTAATAAATATACTATTCACATAATCAACTAAAACAAAAAAAAAACTAAAACAAAAAAATTGAGAGAGATAAAGAAAACGACTGACCTAATGACTGCAATGGCCGCTTATTATGCTTACACTCATTCCCACCTAAGTTACGGAATTATCCTTTGGGGAAATAGTGTGCACGCACGAGAAATATTTACAATCCAGAAAAGATGCATCCGTATTCTTGGCAATTTGAGTAGTACGGATAGCTGCAGACCGCACTTTAAACAATTTAAAATTTTGACTTTGTGTTCTATATATATTTTAGAAACTTGTAAATTTATTAAACAACACCCTGACTTTTACACTAACACTGACGACCTGCCTCAACGACACACTTTTAGACCACGCAATAGATTGCTTCTGCCACGATCTCGGCTACACATACACAGCTCAAGTCCCCACTCGATGTCGGTGAGGATATTCAATGAGCTCCCGCCCATTATTAAAAACGAGGAAAAGTATTCACTGTTTCTAAATAAATTAAAATTACATCTTATTAATAAATGCTATTACAATTTAAATGAATACTTTGATGACAAATAATAATAATAATATTATAATAAATTTGAATAATAAATAAATGTTAATTATATACTATAAAGTTATGCTACTGTAATGTAATTAAATTCAAACTTTCAAGTGACATAATTCTACTCATAATATGACGTATTTCTTTATTATTATATGACATTTTTTTTTATATATTATTATTTGATAAATAACAATTTTAATTAATAATTGAAACCTCGGCCTACCTCTGCTGTTATTGTTATCCCTAATAAAGGGCTCATATGTGTAGCATTATTTTAACTTTAAGACATGTTTACCATATGAATGCAATAAATATATTGAGTATTGAGTATTGAAACAGAATTTTAGAGATAACTTAAGTATGGAGTTTATAGTTGAGTAAATTAAATTAACCCTTCAATTTGAATATGTAACGACGAATAGATACCATAGATATCAAACTCAATTGACTTAAATACAAGCTGCCCCGGGCCTAGATCTTGTCTTGAAAGTGATTTACAGGACTTGAAAACTGAAATAAATAGGCTGAATCAGAAACTGGACGCAGCGGACAACGAAATTATTAATTTGCTTAAGGAAAATCCGACGTTACAAAAACAACTACAAAAACGGGAATTACAAAATAAACGACTTAAGCAAATGTGCACAGAATATAACAGCAAACATACTTTTAAAAAAGAATAGAAATAAATTAAAAAGAAAAACTTTGAATTTTTCAACTTCAGAGAGTATAACTATGAATAATAATAAACACTACTCCCCGCAAGATGGCGCTAGCTCACCAAAATTGCAAAGTAGATTAATTACTAACCTGACTCCGCCAAAACACGATACTCGACGTATTCAACGCAATATGTGTATTATTAGCAGCAATAACAGAAACAATATTCTAACGACAGCAATATCTACCACCAAGAACACAAAAATTTGCCATTACTTGACACCAAATGTAGGACTTCAGCAGCTACTGACAAATTTAGAGAAGTGAAAAATTATACACTGTATAACACATGCGTTATAATGATAGGGGAAAAGGATTTTGAAACCAGTATGAACTATAAAATTTTAGTTAATATGCTCAGAACTGAACTGTTAAAAATTCAAAATACCAATGATTCTAATTCAGATTCAGATTCATTTATTTCTCAAATATAACATTACAGTATAAATTGCACTACATGTCAAAGTATAAGAAATTATATTGAGATCGTCAGACAAAAAGAAAAATTATAAGAAAAGCGCACAATAATTAGAAAATTAACAATTCATTATATAATATTGTTGTCATTAAATTATATCAAATATCATTCTCCATCAAGGATCGTCATAAGTTGATAACAATTATACAAGAGTATGTTAATGCGGTAAAAATTAGAATAAAAGTAGAAAATACTGAATTCGTTACAATTTAAAGTCCATAAATTCTTTTACGGAGTATATAGGATTTTTCAAGAAAAGGTCTTTCAGCCGGCGCCCAAATATTTCGTCAGACGGTTCAAGTCTGAGAATATGTCATATGTTTACCAACTTTCAGACACGGGTTGAATACAAGCATATTATTTAACGAGCGGGTTGACACTTTTAACAATTTACTCTATCGTGACAATTTGACTCATGAATATGCTTATGTAGGTACTGAACTCGAATAAGAATCTTACGTACGATAATCGCATGTTTAATGTTTTTAAGCGCAATTTGAATAACACAGGTCTTCGCCAAATTTTTAAAGATTTAAGCTTGTTGATAAATGATGTTGGTGACTCCTCCTCTTTTTTATAGATACTTATTGCAATTTTCGAATCATGCATCAAAACATAGCGGGTATCTTAAGCAAAAAAGACTTGTTGGAAATGACATTATCAGACCTACGTAATAACAAAAAAGTTATTGATGTTCTTTGTTTATCAGAAACATTTATTAAACGAAATAATGAAGCAAACATACATTTAAAGGGTTATTCTCTGGGGGGTTCGTCTTTCTTCAGACATAATAAAAGACGAGGGGATTTGTGTACCTATAATGCATGACAGAAACATCGAGGCAAGACCCATAACATTCCTTCAAGATCTTGCATTGAAATTAAGCTTTGAATGCTGTGGAATAGAAATTATGCAACATAAATTGTTAGTAATCTGCATATATAGAATCCCCAACACAAATATTAATATATTTTTTGAAAAATTAGATTTATTGCTAGATAGACTAAAAAATAAAGCGAATAAAAAAATTATATTGACAGGTGACTGGAATGTGGATACATTAACTGACAATAAATTATCAGGTGACCTAAAAACTCTGTTAGAAAGCTACAATATGAACTTACATATATACACACCGACTCGCTTAAACACTTGCATAGATCATATCGCTAGTAGTATTGCTTATGCTGTTGGAAAAACATTAGCAGTCTGCTTATCAGACCACAACACGGCTCAACTTTTAACTTTTCCTATAACTTCGCGTCAAAAACCAATTAAGCACTGCTTTGAAATGAAGAGAGACTTTTCAGTGGACAATGTTACTAAATTTAAATTCTACTTAGAATCTTATGCCTGGTCCGAGCTTTTTAGTTATGTTGATGACCTTGAACATGCTTTCAGTTTTTTCTATGATAATTTTGTTCTATTGTTTAACTTATGTTTTCCAAAGATTAAAGTCAAAATGTTTCATGATAATACGAATTTTAAACGGCTTTCAAAAGGAATAAGAAAGTCCTGTATCACAAAGAGAAAATTACGTATGAACTATTACAAAAAAAGACACAAAATAGAAAGACTCTGTATAAAACCTGCACAAAAATTTTGAAACGGATTATCATTGCCGCTCAAAAGCAATGTAATAATAGATACATGGTTAATGCTAAAAACAAAAATAGAGCTACTTGGAACGTAATAAACAACAAGGACACACATTTACGTGACAAACATTTTATTGAACACATTACAGTAAATAAAATTAAGATTGAAAATCCGCGAGACATAGCATCAGAGTTTATCACTCATTTTTTAAATTTAAACTTATCGACTACGGACCCGGGACACGATAGAGACGATATTTTTTTACCAAAGGTGCATGAGTCAAGTTTATCTTTATAAACCACGGACGAAGCGGAAATAAAATTTTTTAATAAAATCTCTCAACAACACAAACTCTACCGGTTACGATGACGTGTGCACTAAGGTTTTTAAATCGTGTCCTGATGAACTATCACCATTACTGGCATACTTGGTGAACCTGTCCTTCATGGAGGGTACATTTCCATCGCCTCTTTAGATCTCCATAATAAAACCGCTGTTTAAGAGGGGCGAAAAAGACCATTTGGGAAACTACAGACCTATTGCACTTATATCTGTAATATCAAAACTTTTTGAAAAGGTAATGCATAAAAGACTTACGGCTTTCCTATCAAATTACAACATTATTAAAGTAGAGCAATTTGGATTTCAAAAGGGAAAATCTACCACACAGGCATGTTTCAGGGCAATCAAAGATATCTTAACTTTTGCAGAGAAGAAAGTACCTGTCTGATCTGTTTTATTTGACATGAGTAGAGCTTTCGATTGCGTTTGCCATAGAACTCTACTATCCAAATTAGAAAGATACGGTTTTCGTGGCCAGATGCATAACTGGACAGCAAGTTACCTTAGCAACAGAACTCAGTGTGTGGAGGTAGTGGAGTTAAATAATAATAATGAGATTGAGACCCACAGATCAGAGTTTAAAGTTAATAAATACGGTGTGCCTCAAGGAAGTATTTTAGGTCCATTACTGTTTTTATTGTATGTTAATGACCTCCCTGAAATGACAAAATATCCATGCACTCTTTTTGCAGATGACATATCAATCATTATTAATAAGAATTCTGTCATAGATTATGAAAAAGAAATAAATGACACTATATGTAATATTATTGACTGGCTTAAGATAAATAATCTGAAAGTAAATGTTTCAAAAACAAAGCTCATACAATTTTATAATTATAATGGAAAGCCCCAGAAACTCTCTGTAAGTTGTCATGGAGATGAAATTGTGGAATGCTCATCCAGCAATTTTCTCGGCATAGTATTGGACTCTCAACTAACATGGAAACCACAAGTTGATTCAATATGTGCAAAGCTGAATCGATTTGTATTTGGTTTACATCGTCTAACGCACATATGTGATCAGAGGACTGCCTTGATGGCCTACCATGCATTTGTCTGCTCAAGCTTGCAGTATGGCCTCATCATCTGGGGGAACTGCGTAGAGATAAACCGTGTATTGCTATCCAGAAAAAAATGAGTCAGAGCTATATGTAGAGTAGGTCCGCTAGAATCTTGTAGACCGTTTTTTAGAAAGCTAAATCTTCTAACGCTTCCCGCCATGTACGTATATGAGGTATGCATGTTTGTTAAAAAAAACTTGGTCTTATTTACTAGGAAACGTGAAGTATGTAATTTTTTAACTAGATATCCCAACCGTATAGCTGGCCCGTCCCATAAGACTACTTGCTTTTACAGGAATTGCTATAACATGTCCATACAAATATATAATGCTTTGCCTGCAGCTATCGCAGATTTACCTATCAAAATATTTAAAAAAAGTTATTTGATTTGCTATGTGATCTGTGTTTATACGATATCAAAGATTTTTCAATAATAAAAAGAAATTGACATTTTGTTTGTATTTGACACTTTGTTTATATTTGTGCTGTTCTTACTTCTTTGATATTGTTTAATTTATGATGTTGTTGCTGTTGCTATTTATTGGCATTTTTACTTAATTTTATACGGCATTGCTTATTTGACAAGTTGTATAATTTTAATTTATGACATTATTTAACTTCAATTCATTTTAATATTTGCGTGCCAGTATCTGGTGCAACACGTGTTCTTGACACCTTGTATAATAATATCTTTTCTTACCGTGTTTGCTTGCGAATAAATATTTCATTGAGACATGTATCTACATATGTTATGTATTATTTGCTAAAAAGCAAACAATCAACGCATACTTTAAGTAACTGGTAATATTAACTATTTCTCATAATTTATTACATAATTTATCGTATAAACCACAGTATATTGCACTAACTACGTGGCCATTACGTGACTCCGCCTTGACACTATGCAAGGCATTATTTCAGACTTCCGGTCAACAAGGCAATATCTGTGTCCACAAACCAAGACATGCAATGATGGTCACTAGACAAAGCGACATTTTACCTCGTTTACACATCGCATTGCTATTACAATAGTGTCGTAAGTCAAAATATGTGAAATTCAAGATTATACCATTGCTGAACGTAAAATTTAATTAGTCATACGTTAATTAAACTGTCATTAGAATATTGTAAGAAACAATTTAAAACTTAACTCAAAATGAGACAAACTTAATGTGAGCTAGTTCTGGATAAAACAGTTTCTACTCTAAAATATGAAATCATTTTTTACCTTTTATTTCTAAATGTACTTGGAAAGTATGAAATTGTTCAGATGTTTGTAATAAAATTTATTTTATACATAAATTTTAATAATCTCCACTATGATTAATCCTCGTAAATCCACCTTTACCAGAATGTTATATACGTATATTAATTATTATCTCAGATCATGGTACGCATATCTGACCTATAAAACAGTACATACTTACGTACGAAATGAGTATTCATTCTCAGTGCAAATCTACTTGGATCAAAATATGATATCATACTTTATCTAAGATCATAACAAACTTAATACCTACAAATTAGTATAGGAGTACCGGCGTTCGATACGACTATCATTACCTCGTATATGTATATATAATAAGTCGATCATTTATGATGCATAATATTAATAATAACGCACACACTCAACATAGCCCCGCACTAGGGAAACCCTGTGTCGAGGGTGCCATGGCCACACACATAGACAACCACAAATAACACCCAAACTCTAGAGAGAAATAAATGTAGGTCTTACAAATATTTGCTCTGCGTGGCAGTCGCATGGTAACCGCTCGGCCACGGAGTCAGTTAATTATATAGAATCATAACTTAATGTATCTACCATGTGGTGATGACAGATGAAGTAAGGGGACAACCGAATGGAGGCCAAGAGATGGAGTACATAATCGTGAGATGTCCTGGAATAAGATGGGCAAACGACATTGTCACTGTCACGGGCTGTAGATTGGTGAGAATTTGAGGGTTCGGTTTCTACCGAACTAATCCGAACTAAACCGAACCGGGGACTAAACCGAACGGGACGAAACCAAATTCTACTCTACTCTCTATCTCCGTCTACTCCGTCTACGGGGGTCTACTCTCGATCTGCGTCCGACATTCGTCCGAAACAATTACTGTCAAATAAGGCATATTCGACAAAATTAAAAGACAAGTATCAAGTATGAGGCTTCATTCGCATCACGCGTCAGACCTCCTGACATTTTTGACGTAACATTTTTTTCGTAACATTTTTTATAATAACAAGTGACGGGACAAACAAGTCGTGCGCCTGGTGGTAAGCGACACGCCTGTCCATAACAATTAGTACAGTACCGCTCTAAGCTTTAAATCGCAAAGATCTGAGGAGCACAGCCATTGCGCCCGTCACTCTAACACATGAGTTGGCAAGTCCCATATGCCTGTAACTTCACTAGCATGCACCCACTCTTCAAAACCGATACGCGCTTATACTCACGTTAGATACTGCTTGGCGGCAGAAATAGGTAAGGTGTCAGTACTTCCCTGGACAAACTCTTTCAGAAGAAGCTCTACAGCTCTACTAAAACGTACTAAGATGTATTATGATCTTACTTTTAAAAGCGAACATGTGAAACCGGAAAATAATTGCCTTCATTTTTTTTCCTAATGCTACGACTTACGACAGTAAATATAAGTCAAGAGAAAAATGGTCCCATATGGACCAGAAATAATAATATTCATCCTTGTAAACGTAACAATTGTTTTGGTTATATGTACTAATGTAATGTTACAAAACAATTTTCACGTTTCAAGTGGTACTTAAAGGAATAAGAATACGTGCAGAAATAGCTATTACAATCATTACTTTATAGGTAAGTATGTTATTGTTTTACGTCCGTCTTCATCGAGACTTAGCAAGATTTTTTGCGAATTGTCACTTTATTACTCAAGGTAAGTAATTCGTTTGCGAAAGCATTGAAATGTTGTTTTTTATCGTACTTATTCGGCGACTTTGACATCCAGGTATGTCCACGACTTTATTATCTATATTTCTTAAGTAAGGGTCAGCCGTTTTTACATAATACAATGGTTAATATGCATAAATAAATATAACTATAATAATACCTTCATGAGTCATGAGTTAATTGTACGTACCTAGTGGATTATTTTGTAACTCGAATGAAGAAACTCATAAAATATTGATCAAAAATATATGTATATACAATATATTTTACAAAGCTTCTTAATATTTGCAGTTTTATGGATATATACCACTACCAAGAACTATCTAAACTATAAACACGATTGTTTCGCATGAGAAACATTTTAATGGCACAGTCCAATAATTAAATCATCATTAAAAATAATGACAGCACATTACTGTAAGTATATCAAAAAAGCCAATTAACAGTACCTAGGTACGTACATTGCTGTCGCAATTTTTTCCAGGCGACTATAAGATAGAAAATAATGAGATGTAAAGGGGTTGCACCAAAAGATCTTCTAATAGTAGTATTTAAAATAATATTTACTTTATTTATTTTTAGGAAGATTTACAGCGACTTTTTAACAATAAATTAATGTCGAGCAACATGTGAAAATGCCAATTACAAATCTCCAATAGTAAATAATCTAAAAAAGTAAATAATAAATATAAAACAAAATATATAAAGTCCATCCGTAGGTAATTAAATACTAAAAACAATGATAAATTCAATTACAAAAAAAAACTACTTGCGGGACCACAAAAACCGGTTGCCTAAAAAGAAACTTGTTTAGGTGCCGATTGTACATGACACAGGTTTAAAAAGGTAAACTACTGCAGAAACTGGAGATTACCACAAAAATTCATAATGATACTGACCTTATGTTTTTTATTTTCGTATTTCCTTCCTCCTCTATCGTATTAACCAATCGCAAAGTTTGTTTTGAAAATTGAACTACTCTTTCCATATACGTCAATTTAGCACAGAGGGCATTTTATTACTGACGAATGAAATGCAAACTAACGGGCGGGCGGCGCGAGCGGCGCAAGAGTGACACATAACATAATCAAGCAACGTGCGCCTACCACTCAGGTCCGAACGTTGTCACCTCCTACGCGAATTCGATATTAATTTAGTTTTCTTAGTAAATAGGTACCTGTACATTCTACACAAAAGTATGCAAATTGACAATTAAATACTTTAGGTATCTACCTCCAAGGAACATCGTTAGAGTATGGTATAGTAACTCTATTTCATGGATAGTAATTAGAAATAAGAAATTGATATTATTATTCGGATAATGCGCCTGAAAAACACGTTAAGCAAAATTACTAAGCTTCCATTGTTTAATAAATCCTTTACAGGACAATTTATGGGGTTTCTGCCTTCTGCACACGATTCCTAAATTTCACAAACTTGCATTTAATAATAAGAACTATTTTTAAAATACAATTCTATTGCATTACATCTGTAAGGAACATATAATGGGTTAAACCTGACGAGCTCGCTTGATTACGGAAGCTGATGCAAAAAGATTAATGAATTCTATTGTCCATCAGACTTGAAATATGCATCTTGTCCAAATTATGTAATGAATGACCGACCCAACAATAGGTACGCGACTGACGTTTTAAAATTATTTTCTAACCGTATTAAGTTATACGAGTCGTCATTATTTGAATCTTTAATTAGCTGCATTCTTTAAAATGGAATAAATCGTAGGAATAAACATAAACGGAATTCATCTGACACTTCTGACAGTTAATTATTAGTCTATGAAAAAAAAAATAAACGGAGTCCAGTGGCCAGTGTTGCCAATTTGTGAGGAATTCCCCTAATTGCGGGGAATTTCAACTCGATTGAGGATTTTGTGAGACTGTCATGTTAGTATTGAATGGACCGTTTTAGCCCGGTCCCCGATATGAAAAAAAACGAAATCAGCTATTGTTAAACAAAGCCGAGCAGTTGGTACTTCCACTGCATAACTTATCAGTAGAGCTCCCTGTGAAAGAGTTCGTCGAGAGAAGTACTGCCACCTTACCTATTACTGCCGCCAAGCAGTAATATCAGAATTACAGTGTTCCGGTTTTGAAGCGTAAGGGTGATAGTGAAATTACAGGCACATGAGACTTGTCAACTTACGTCTCAGGGTGACTGTTATGGACAGACGTGTAGCTTACCACCAGGCGCACGACTTGTTCATCTGTTACTTAATTTTATAAGGCTAAGAAAAACTATTTATGTTTTTTCAATACTTTTTAACGCACGCACTGAAAACCTCGCACTAATTAATGGTAATTCTGTGTCGCTGGTGCCGGGGACACACACATAGACAACCATAAATTACAAAACTATGGATGATTTCATCCATATTATGATATAAAAATATTGAAATTGAGTTAATAATTACATTGAATCAGAATAAATGGCTGACTTATATGAATTCAGAGACTGACGATAGTGCCTCAGGCATTCTACTTAATGCATGTGGTAAAACATAACATTAAAATACGACTTGCTTTGCCTTATATAATATTATTACTAAATATGCGTCTAATTTCAAATAATAGGTGAGCCAGGTGTGAAAGTAAAGCTAAATTTTATCTTTTATGTAATATATAACTTTTACATTCAAAGAATTATCTACCATTCAAGCATACAAGTTCGTTCCAAAAAATAAGGGGTGCACAAATGGAGATCTTGCCGCTCGACGTACCATTATGCCTTACCTGTAGACATGTCTAGTTCACCCTGGACAACAATCGGCGAGTAGGTACGTCATGCTGATTGGCAAATCCTTTCACCACGATGGCAAGCATTAACTATATAGTAATAAATTATTCCTATTCTCTATTCTATTATGTTCTATATATTTATAAATCATATAATTTCATAAACACGAGTGAAAAATGTGCAAGAATTGGTATAATTCTGGCAACCCTGCACAGCGAACGTTAACTTTTTTTCTTTCTTTCTTGGCTTTTCGTGGTTAGCGTTTTAGCCGCTTACAAAGTGTTTTGGTGTTCTTAAAACGGGGAAATTTATCACGGTAAAGAAATAACAAAATTGTAACAAGAACATTCTTTAATGCTGTGACGTACCTACCTACTAAATTTGATAAAAACTGCTGTCTGGAAACTGTGCGGTAAACACTTGGACAGTTTTTTTTGTTGCTGCTCGCGGTTTTCATTTCAGTGTTATGGACACAATATCGAATCAAACGTATCGATGCTGTACTCATGAGTAGTATCGCATAAAAAGTATCGTACGTGTAGTCATAAAAGTATCGAAGCAAAAGTATCGATACGTTGAGGTATAGATACTTTTGTTCTGCAGATTTTCTCTACTTAAAGGCAGAATAAAACACATGAATTTGCCTTTTTTTATTGATTTATGGTTTTTAATTGAAACAAATAGTAAAAGATTTTGATTAATTCAATCAATTGATCAATTCAATCTATCGTCATTTTACATAATTTGTGTTATTTAAATTTCCAATTTCCCATTCCTCCTCAATCACTAAAAAACAAAAATCTATTTTGTTTTTGATACTGTATTGTCTGCTTTTGAGAACAAACGTTGTGAAGAAGTAACAAACTTCTTTTAAAGAGGCAAATGGTGGCATACAATATAAAGCCAAATAATTTGTGATAAAGGTTCCCATTAAAAATAAAATCGCTAGGTGGCTTGCGTTATGATAATGAAGTGTCCTAAGTAGGAATTATTCGGAACGATACGATATTTGTCCAGATGTACTAATACCTGAAAAGTATCGAGTACAAAAGTATCGGTATCGGAGGGAAAAGTACTCGATACCAAAAAGTATCGATACTTTTTCCGTTGCCCTTTTCAGTGTTATTGGTTCTCACCAGCGCTACATGATAAATATAAAACAAAAAAGGAATCTTCCATTTAAGTGACACGTATTCAGCATCAGATGAAGCCACTGGAAGTGGTGCTGGGTCTGTCACGCACCCCTCAGATATTCTCACAAAATAATTATCGTCAGCAGTTTTCACACATATTCCAAAATTGTGAACCTTCCTCGATACGCAGGTTTCATCATGTTTCCCTTCACCGTTAGTTCAATTAGAAAAGTTACGGATTAAAATAATAGATCCATCACACAATTAAGAGAAACCACAGCTCTCAAGACATGTAAAATAGGAAAATAAAAATTAACGCATTTTACAAAAAAAAAATCATTTTATTTCAGATCACTTGTTTGCAAAAAACTAATCTCATTTCATAAAAAAAAGACAATAAAATAAACATCACAGAAAAATACACTGCATAAACAATAAACACTGGAATGTTAGAATTTAAAATTGCTGAAGAATTAATAATAAAACAATGTTCTTACTTCTCACCCTATAACAAATTCCAGTAAAACTTTTTTTATATCTGCGTCAGTCGCCAGAATTAAAAGAATTTTTTTGAGAGATTTCGGCGCTTAGGAACGACGTAGCCACCGCTTCAGCCTCTCATAATTATCTACAGTAAAAATACAGCTATTTAACGCCGTTATATTATTTAATCATTTGTACATTATCACTTTTTTCACTTCTCATGCTCTAAAAGTACATCAACAAGTATCTATCTATATAGCCTTGCGTAGCGGGATTAAAGTGGATCATTAAAACTGTAATTTATTCTAATTTCCATTATTAATTAATAATATATTTAACAATATAGTCTATCGGGAGCTATCTAGCGGGCTATCATCTGTATTTTTTTTATAACTAAAAAAATTGTATGTGCATTTACAAATTATCAACTTATATGCGTCCGATTTTCGCACATGGGTTTATGGGAAGAAATAGCCTAATCTAACTGGTTCAATTGGAGAATTTACAAATTCTCGACCAGTATACACTAGGCGATGACAAAGTCGGAGATCTAATTCTAAGCGATTGCGAGAATTTAAATAATATTATTTGTACTCTGGACATTTATGATATCCATTGGAAAATTGGTCCCTAGATTCGCAAAGGGTATATTCAATGTAATACAATAATTTGCACAATTTGTCACTTATTTGAACAATGTAACAAAAGCAATCATAGATTACGACAGCTCATGAACCCTTGATGATAGGATTTCTTTCAGCTTAGGCATAATTTGATACATTTTCATGTACTGAAATAAATACTAATCAATGGCAAGACTCCGGAAACCCGTAGTAACTTCTGCACTTTTTTCCTTCTCCTTCTTGTTTTTTGATTTTTTGCCCACCGCCATCCATAAATCGCTGTTCAGTTTTTCCCTGTGAACAGAACACACATTGTGACATATTTTGTACCTTAAAAATATCGAAAAACAAGTCAAAAAACCTAGTAAGTTAGGCTATTGACGAAAAAATACAAAAGTGCTTTATTTTTTATACCGAATGTCGAACGTAAACTCAAGAAACGCGAATCGCAACTCAAAAAATTACGCTCGTGTAGTCTCACCTCTATTGTCTGTCACAACTGTGACACGTCCAATTTTATTCAGCCCTCAAAAGCGAACATTTTCCGCTAGTCATTATAATATTACGTCGAACTTGTTTCTATATATTTTTTTATAATATCTAGTAACGGAACGAACAAGTCGTGCGCCTGATGGCAAGTCACAAGCCTGTCCATAACAGTTGCAATGCCACTCAGAGTTTTCAATCACAAAGATCTGAGGGGCACTGCCACTGCGCCTGTGTCCCTGAGACATAAGTTGACCAGTCCCATGTGTCTGTAATTTCACCAGCCCTTCCAAACCGGAACGCAGTAATGCTTACTTGGCCACCGAAATAGGTAAGGTGGCAGTATTTCCCTGGACGCACTCTTTCACAAGGAGCTCTACAGCTACTAAGTATGAATATAACTCAGAGATAGAAAGAGATCGCAACGATCTACTATGCTACAGCTGTATAACGATAATTACGATAGTTACTCAGGAGTGGCACAAATGATGTTAAATAAATAATAATATTATTGATTTTATGGACCTGTGTTTGATAACCAAATCGAGGGCATCTTTCGTATGGTCTGCCATTTTTCCATTCGTGCCGCCGAAGTCTTCTGGCAGATCTTCCTTACTCAAATACTGGAACAGTGTACTCGATGTGGATGTATGGAAATGTATCTATGAACAAAAATATTTGTCACAACATAAAACACAATAAAAAACAACGACTTTAATCTATAGATAAGAACATTCACAGCAACTAGGTACATGATCCAAACAAAACACTATCAATAGTGATAGGATTTTGTTTTACTGTTGAATTTTGTCAAAGAGTATCATTACCGTAGTACCATGGACAGACGTGACGTCTACACCTATTGGGGATGTCCTAGGCAGGCATATACTAATGACAGTTTACCAATGATATTTATCCATAGTTGGGGAATTCATATAAAGCCCCTGGCAAAGTCGCTATTTGTGGCACAATGCGTTTCATTTTGCTTTGACCCAGGGGTCTTCCTTACTAAAAAGAAAAACAAATTAAGTATAAAAAATACAGTCGATGTTGAAATTATTGATGTTACGTTAAGTACTAAGAAAAGTACTTTGAGTTATGTACTTGCGGAAAGGCAAAGACGCTGCATGGTCTAAAGATCTTTAGACCATGCAGCGTAGTACATTTTATATTTTTAAAATTTATGTTGTGGTAACCGTAGTAACTATTTTATTCATATTATCCTTATACTCTGTTATTGTGTAATCAAAACACTCTGTTGCTTAATAATCTATGATATTGATGTGTTGTGTCTTCACCGCACGTGAGTGAAACACAGCGTGTGTATGGATCGTCGCATCTAGTACGCTAGTATGTACATTTATTTTTATTTCGAGATATTGCCACCTAAAGTATATTTTCTTTGAAAAATTACGTAGATTTTGCATAACAATAAAACTGAAATTAAATAAGACATTAAAAAAGCCGTTAAAGGTATTTCAAATTAAATTTACTAGCGCCCAAACTTGTTTATGTCAGCGAGATTTTTTTTAATATATTTCTTGTGCTCATTTTTACACAAATTACATAATATTTGCAGAATTAGTTGCAAAATGACAACTTAACTTAACTTTTCATGCTTATAGGAGAGTCATAAAATTTGACTTATTATATAATATGTATATAATTTATTTTGCTTCATGTAGTTCGTATTATTTTTATTACTTTCATGTGATAAAAGCACTTTGGCGTGCATTTATTATGGTGGTTTTATTATTATGACGACCTCGGTAGCTGAGTGGCTTGAGCACCGGTTTTCGTCGTGTCGTCATCTCTGAGGTCAATGTAGGAAACTAACTTATATATATTGTCTCGGATCTGGGCGTTTGTGGTACCGTTGCTATATCCGATTTCCACAACACAAGTGCTTTAGCTACTTACTTTGGAATCAGAGCAACGTGTGGGTATTGTCTAATATTTATTTATTTAAATAAGGGTACTATATAAGGTTGTTTTATCACTGTGACAAACGCCACAAGTCAGTGGTAAAAATTGCTTAATGACATGATTGTTGTAATTAGTCGTAATTAGTAGTTGTAACGAATCGATTTACTTCCTCATTCCTAATGTGTACGATTTGGGACTCTTCATGGCTGGAGTGAATCCCTGAGCCAAACTCAAAAGCCGTAACCGTTCCCTATGCACCACAAAAACCATGAGTGATAGAGATGTGTAAATGGGATGTGAGTCTAACGCGATGTGACTGCGGTGACGACACAGTCCATTCGGCACCTGCTCGTGAGTGCCTTGTGCCTTATTACCAGTACGAGGGAAGATCTCTACGCGGCTGCGGATAGTGCAGTCAAGTTAGCAACATAACATTCGAAGTAAATATAGTCGTTAAACAAGAGAATCATCGACGCGATAAGAATAAGAAGACAATATCGAATAAGCTTACGCGTGTCATCGTAGCTCAACGTTGTAGCCAGGCGTGGGTCTATTTTACATAAAAAACCTACCCAATAAAACAAAGTAAACAAGTAAAGGGAATGAATCTCAATTATGTTCCACCAAACGGTGTTGGGCATCGTCCCACGCGGCGTCTTTATTTAGACGCCAATCGATCGACACTCGTACCAGCATAAATATTGAGATGTGGACTTCACACGCACGCGATGTTATTATTTGTTTCAGAGATGTTAAGACATTTTTTTTATGAAGGTACAGTGCACCTGTCTAATGAATAAAAGATTTATAGCTATCTTTGAATTTTTACATTATCCACGTATTTGCTACGTGTTTGTTGGCATTCTTATTTGTTTAGGCATCTAGGGACAACGAAGCTTAGGGTAGATTCATCTAGAACAGAGCATCTTTCTATGGCTACCTGTTATCTACTTCGATGAACTCGTTAGTGGGAAAGATTAGGTAGTTTATCTTCTATCTATGGGTATCATCGAGCTCATTCAGTAGATCATGAAGTTATAGGCAGGTTGATGGAACAAAGTAGACAAGACGCTACTGTTAGCTATTATCTCAAGAGGAAACGTATTACGATTGTCCATCAGAGGGACTTTATGTCTCACATTATGATGGTGTCACATGAGGAAATAATCAGACATACGCAAGAAGAGCCATGGCCTTTTCATTGCTGTATCCGTCTTTACTGTTGCTGATATCGAATACGCTTGGGACGATGGAAGCACGACTATGTCAACCGTATTTCATATAAGTGAAGCACTTGTTACAAAATTTAGACTAACCATATCGGTGATCTCCTGCTTCATTAGAGGCTTCATCACAGCGAACAGTTTGTCCATGATCGAGGGCACGTTTACCAGGTGGATCTCTTTCAATCTTATCGGCATCGCATCCTGGAATTTGTTTATTAAACAACTTTGATAAGACTAATAGGGAGAATTCTCTCGCTTTTCTAGAGGGAGGATTGATTTGGAATCCCGAAGTGAGTCAGTATAAACAATTTATAAATTCCTTATCATCCCTTACGTTAATTTAACACTGACTGCATGAGAAACAGGTTCAAATTTCTTTGTTTAATAATGTGAAAAATTGGAGAAGATAAAAAATGAATTATTCCAAAAAATATTCGAAATTACCTATAAAGCTCTCAAACAGTTATATCAGTACAGTTCACTCGATTTTCCTGTACTCTGATATGTATTTTGTATATGTATGGCCAATGGTTTTAATAATTAAAATTATTTATCTTTCTTTGTTAGATTTTTCACAATTTTGCAATTTCCAGCGTCCGGATTAATTCCGATCAAAAAATCATCGATGATTTTTTTATCGGAACTTAGCATTGAAATTACTAACCTCTTGATATCTCGATATCCGCCTTCCCACGGACATATTAAATTTAGTTAGCATCTTTAAGGATATATCTTTGGCATCCATGAGGATTATGTCTGCTTCTTGCAGCGTGCTGTCCTCCAGCAACCAGGCGTCTGTGGTCAGTATGAAAATCTTGGCATCTTGGAGATAGTCGTAATTATCAAGACCCGGGTCATTAAGCTGCCAAATCCAGAGGTTCCTGTTTCCTGATATATGAAGCTGGGCTCGGTTTCTACAAAATAATCGTATTTTTAATGATATCTACAGTAGGTACGATATATTTATTATAATATATGTACATTTATTACGTAACCAATTGATCTGAAATTTTAAGTGGCATTAATTTCTTTCCCCCCAACCGACTGTGGGTCAGGTTGGTGGCTTTGAAAAGCATTAATGGCGTTTACCTACTCTCGCCTAAAAATGTCTGTTCTCTCTTAAATTTGATCAACTTCTGCTGTCCCGATTTTTTCGTACCATATAATGAAATTATCCTTATAAGAAGCTGAGTCTAACAGCATTAAAAAAATAGTCACTTTAAGTAATTTTATATGAAAAATATTTTATTAAATTTGACTAACTTTTGCTGTTACGATCTTTGTCGTCCCACACAATAAAATGATCCCTTCATGAAGTTGAATCGATCAACACTAAAAAAATTTTGACAATTTTATTCATTTTTATGGACAACACACGCCTGACCAAAAAATTTACTATCCCAAAAATGTTTTCACCATTTTTTATTTCCCCATTTAAAAAACACTATATTTTTTTATATTCTATATTTGCAAAGAGCACTTTTTCTAGCAGAGTCTTTCATGTCAAGGGTATTTCACCAAACGAATGTTGTAATAAAAATGGAAGTAAATTAATTTGCTACTTCGCGAACCCAGTGAAGCTTAAATCGTGCAAAACAGCTGCGCTTGTGTTGAATATTTTTTCATGCAGTTTATTATCCCACCCTCCCTCCGCATAAAATAAATAACACAAACGCAACTACAGTCACAAACCATCACCAAGAATATACCCGTGGAGAGGCGAAACATGTATTTATGTGTATATATATTACACTATACATATACATATATACTATATACAAATTGAGGCTATTTATTATGATTCATTATAATATTTATAATACTTATGTAAGTAACTGAAAAAAATATGGTATTTTTTATTTATTTAGTTTATTATATTTCCTTCTCATTCTCTCTTGCACGCCATTGCCCGCTTATAACCTTAGCTCTCACTGTCCTGGGTTGGCTGGAAGAGATCTCTTTTAGAGATAAGTCCTTTGCTTACTTTCTGTTAATCTAATGTTTCTGTTGTATTTATTTGGTGCAATAAAGAATATATATTAAACATTTTTTTTTAAACCAAAATATAAGCCACTTGTTACAAATGTGTACGATGCTGGTAGGTTACGTGTATAACAAAAAAAATCTATTTCTTTAACATACTTTCTGTCAACTATAACCCTATGGCTAAGTGGTATCGTTTTATAAACTAAACTATCTAGGATAACCGTTAGCAGATCATTTTATCGTAACTAACAGGCCAGCTTCAGATTGATGTTGTAATTAATTCAGCGGGATATTGCAAATTCGCACAGCGCTGTAGCAAGTTAGCAGTGAAATATTCATTGCAACATCCGATTCATCATGGCGTGATTACGATTTAAAAAAAATAAGTTTACCCTTGTACTTAGTAATGTATACAAATGGGGAATGGACTGCAGAGTATTTGTGCATTTACTTATGTACACTGCAGTAGCAAGTTGCACTATGAGACTCCAGAATTGTTTTTTTTTTTTATACCAAGTAATGGGACGAACAAGTCGTGCGCCAAGTGGCAAGCGACACGCCTGTCCATAACAGCTGCAGTGCCGGAGCTCTACGGCTAAGTTAAGCTAAGCTCTAAGTTCTAACTGGAAAAAATATTTTTAACTGCTCAAAAGAAGATGCTGAATCACCAGGGTCATCAAAATATGTTACAAATTTTAGATTTTTTTTTACTCCCTTCAAACATTTTTTTTATTCTTTCTCGTTCTTTTTTTTATTCCGTTTTTTACCATTTAAGGAAATTTTAACTTCCGTTTTAAAATTGACAATCGCTATCGGTTTTTATTGTGTATATTATTATTATTTTCTTTTCTTTTCTACTTTCGCGCTCCTCAAATAGCTTAATTCATGGTCTGTGGCAAATAAATGGAATTTGAATTTAAATTTGAATTGTGACCTAAGGGTACATCGCTTATAGCATCGCGGTTGACCGCTGTGTGTATGTGGAAGGTTCTAAGGGTCGTATTCTAGAACTCTTCTCAATGTTCAAGTCAGGATTGCAATTGAAACACAAGCACTGGAAATACGACCCTAATGGCAGGGACTTGAGTATGATTTCGAGTGCTTTAAACCATACTCAAATCCTGACTTGAGCATTGAGTAGAGTTCTAGAATACGACCCTTAGTCTGTATAATAATTTAGTAGAGGACCTGAGGGCGCCAAGGTGGGCACGGACCTCGGTTCAGGGCGCTACTGAACACTTCCAGAAGCTCACTTATAGCAAGAAATGTATCCGCTTATTGCTAAAATGTATTATAAATGAACACTAGTAGTGTCCTCTAGCGACTTTCGTACCACAGTAAACTAAAAATAAAAAATATGTAAAATGTATTTTACCGAGTTTTTTGGTTTTCGCGATTGTTACAAATTGGAAATTAAACTGTTTTCTACAGATCTAAATTACGTATATTTGTTTTTTCAAACAAACAAGATTTTGGTTTGACGGTTGACTCGGAAAAGTACACGGGATTTAGACACGGTAAAAAAGAGGGTTCCATTTTCAATTTATAATGTATTGAATATAAAATACAATCTTCTTATCACAACACTAGTGACAGTTTTAATAATTGTCTTAAAAAGTACTTATTTATGTGTATTGCAGCTTGTGCAATGTTTATAAATAATAATATTAAAGACAGCACCGATGAATGTAGTAAAAACGACTGTAAAAATCGAAAATGAGGAAAACCTCGTGAAACCACTTAGATAAACATCGTAACTTAGATTTCCAATTAAGATAACATGATAAAATTGTAAAAAAACAAACGTAGAAATTTCTGAAATGTTTGAAAATAATTATATCTTTTTGTTAAAAAGAATCGACCTCAAGAGTTTGTGGAATTAAACATATTTGTTATGTGTCATTGAAATCGATTAATGGAAAGTGGGTGAAACCCAATAAATTAGATTCAACCCCTAATTTGCCATCCTTACACGGTAAAAACAGATTACTTAGAAAAAGACAAAATTCTTTTTATGAAGACAAATTTATTAAATCCAACAAAACGATTCTCTCCCTATAGACGCTAGAGAATAATTACTTGATAATAGTAAAAAAACGTTTCAAAAGTGTATTTTCGTTACAAGACAAAAATATTTAATCCAAGAGCAAATTAATTTACTTCAAGTCACAAAGCCACTCTAGATTCAACAAAATATTTATTTGTTACTAGAAATGTCCGATTTTGATTTGAAAAAAAAAAGAATGAAAAATTGAGAGGTACTTAATTATTTGACTGAAGATTTATGTTTTCTAATATCAAAAAGGATAAATTTACAGGGTTATGGACCCAACAGTGCCAAACCTTAAAGTAGCAGAAATAGGATGGAAATATGGAATCTTCTCAAATACTTGAGGACCATCCAGTGCCGTATAAATGCTACAGCGCGGCAGAGAGCACTAACAATTTCAAATATATGAGATGACTTTATACTATTGAAGTTAACAAAACGATAGCGCGTTTCAGAGTACATCTAATGCCATCTAGCAGTGGCGTGATGGAACTAATTGCATGTTATGCTTGTTACAAGTGTATATAGTTTGATTTCATGCTGTAACCAAATTTCTTGAATTATGACTATAAAGAACACCCTAACAAACTAGAGATACTACGTATTGTTTCTTTGGATAAATGACTGTTTATGATTTTTATGATTACAAGCACAAGTAAAAGTAATCGTTACCGCGTGCGCCTTCGGCGACATGTCACGACAAGATTGACTATGAAAACGCAACGAAATGTTGCTTTAAGAATGTACTCTAGAATTTAGAATATTAATCTGAATAGAAAACTACTTCTTTTTTTGTTTAAGAATATATTTTCTTAAAATACACCCAAGAAATTTTGAATTCATTTAAGATTATTTAAATTTGATGTAAGAGGTAAAAATTTCTTGATATAAGTAATGTCCAATTAATTGATTAGAAATGAAATAAAATCTTGAAGTGAACGTATTTGTCTCAAAGTTAGAATAAAGTTAAGAGTAAAATTGTATTAGAAAAAGATAAGCAGTATTTTTGTAGTGACAATATTTTATTACTTTTAATAAATATTTTTTCAGAATTAGCAAATATTTTGAGAAATTTCTACTAATAAGAAAGAGCCTTATTAGTAGAAATCCTTTTTTTCTGTGTAGAGATGGAATGTTTTCTTCAAATTTGAATCGTTTATTTTTTATTATTATTACTTTGTTTTAGCAACTACTACCCGCACTAGCAAACCCTGTACCGCGAGTGCCACGGACACACATAGACAACCACAAATTACACCCAAGTTCACCAGAGAAATAAACGTAGGCCTTACAAATATTCTTCCGGCCCGGGAATCGAACGCCCTCTGCGCGGCAGTCCACCATAGTAACCATTCGGCCACGGAGGCAGTTTTACTGATTTGACAGTAATTGTTTTGGACGGATGTCGGACTTAGAACGGGACTAGATCCCCAGCTATGACAATTGCGTAGAAACTGTAGTTATGCAAAGGACTGGCATTCGCAAAATAAGTTTATAGCAGTTATTATATATATTTATATAATATTGACGATTTGATCTGAAAACGATCTTCGTAATCGAACTTAAAGGTGCAAAACTCACATTATACTAAAAGTTTTCTTTATAGCAGGCGATTCTGGGTCTCTGTTACTCAACAGATCTGGTGAAGATCCTCTGATGGTGAAGAAGAGCTCTGCAGCTGTTTTCGCCTTCTCCAGATCGTAGTAACAGCTGTGTAGGAACCGAAGGAGCAGGCCATCCGCTGGAAGTAAGATTTACAATATCTAAATAAATATCAGTAGGTGTGTCTGATAAGAAGACAGAGCAATAGTAGTAGAGCTCCTTGTGAAAGAGTTCGTCCAGGAATTACTGCGTTCCAGTTTCAAAGGGTTAGAGAGCTGGAGAAATTACAGATACATGGGACTTGTCAACTTATGTCTCAGGGTGTCGGGCGCAGTGGCAGTGCCCTTCAGATTTTTGTGATTTAAAGGTCTTGAGTGGTACTGCAACTGTTATGGACAGGCGTGTCGCTTACCATCAGGCGCACGAAGGCGCACACAGATGTCTTTCATGCTATTATGCGCAAGAAGGCTGCCTCACTCATGACGCGTGTGCGCGGCAGCGCTAATGGCATCGTAGCTGTTGTTGCCAACAAGCTGGACTGCCCCTACCAACTACATTGGGTGCAACTACACGTGCGTAGGATAGTGGTCTAGACGTGGCATTTCTCTAGAAGTAACATAATAACACAATAATAACTACTATACCATGGATCATACCATTACTATGGATCATGGTCCGAAATAAATAATTATATTCTATTATTGCGGGTGCGGAGAAACAACAAACATGAATCTAATTTATATCATGTTCTTTCCGTCCGAAATGGACAAGCTAGGGCCAAGGACAATGATTATCACATTTATAACGTCAAAGGTTATTTCAATAAATAAAGCTGTCATAATGTGGGATGTACACTGGCGCTCAGTGTTACATAAAATATAAAACGTGCAACGAGTCACTCACGTGTTAAAATCAGTATCTAGATGTAATTGTACCACTTCTCATTAACTACCGTAAATGACCGACATTTTTACCGTAATTAAATATGACGTACGATACGACACGCCTGTCCATAACATTTGCAGTGCGACCAAGAGCTTTAAATCACAAAGATCTGAGGGGCACTGCCATATGCCACTGCGCTCGACAACAGAGACATAAGAGTGGACAAGTCTGTGATTTCACCAGCACCGTTACTGCTTGCTCACATTACTGCTTGGCGGCAGAAATAGGTAGATGGCAGCACTTCCTGGACGAACTCTTTCTCAAGGAGTTTTACTGCTGTTAAAATAATATGCCGATAGCAGCCCGTGTAATACCTATATAGAGAACAATTCACACTTAACAATATATTTAGATTACGTAACAGCGATAACTCATAACCATGTCAGCGTTTATTACATAACAAGTAATAAGAGTATAACGGATTAAAAGATTTTTTACTCTAAAATTGTAGCAATATATTAAGTTTTACAATTAGATCTATGGTCCTCTTTAATGGTCCTGTTGTATAAGAAAATTCTGCAATATGTATTGTGTGGCTATTACAATGAATAAACAAATACTTTACATGTGTCTTTGGGTAGATGGGGCTGGCTATTCGTCCATTGCCTCATGGTGTCGACCAGGCTCTGTTTTTCTTCTTGACTTTCACCTCCGGACATGGTAATTGGAGTTATCTGAAACCTTTTTTTTTTGCAATTGACAAATCGATTTCAAAGGTGATTGATAGTAGAATACAAGAAAATGTCAAGACCAATAATACGAGTTATATTGATTGAGAAACCAACGGAGCAAGGAATAGTAGAAATAAACACGCCTCGGCATATTTATATTTATTGTTGTCAGGCCCTTGAACATCCTTTTTTGTTTCTTAAAAGAGTTTAAGTTGTACAATTAGGTATTGCAGAATATTACGATGTTTAACTAAGCGTACAACGACGAGTAGTGGTTGCGAAACTTTATGGTGAAAAATCGCCTTCTTACGTTACAAAATTTGTATACTTAAGATGTGATAACCATCTTTTTGTAATTATTTTCTTGCTGTAGCCATTGAAATTTCATTTCAGAGTAACTTTTTTGAAATTGAAACCATACAGGTACCTAAGTACACGCAAAAACGTCCTAAGTATGATTAAGATGCGTTCGCTGAGCGTGTGTATATCGAAGCCCACTAGCCATGTGTATATGAAGGAAGTATTTCTTCGATATCGGTGTTTTATGGAAGAGCCACATTCAGTAGGAAAAAGATCCTTATGTGCCTCGCGATTCGCGATTTACCAGCCACTTGCCTAAAGTAATTAAAAGAGAAGTTCTTAAAGGTGATCCTTGCCCAGGAATGATAATAAGAGTAGTATTTTTTTTTTAATTCACAACATGGCATTTTAGCCGTCATCGTCGTTTGAAATTCAAGCTAGATCTAGTTGTGTCGTAAACTTTACCTTGAGCGAATTATAAACAGATTACCTAGAACGGTGATCAAAGTGGACTGCATTGTCTACATTGACCCCCGGGAGTTCATTCCAACCTATAAAGGTCCCAAGTCAGCGAAAAAAATAGGGGGTGCACCCATTTAGGGAGGTCGTGACCAAAATTTAGGCTTCCCATAAATGAAATAATCCATATTTTACAGTTTATTTTATATAGACATATATAAAGTTCTTAAACATTTCAGAACAAACAAGACATTCGTTTAAATAAAGGTATAAAACTTAACGTCAACTGGTTTTTTATTTATAAAGTTTCTCACTAGCACTTAGTTAGCTGTAAAACACACATTTGAAGTTTAAAAAATTTTTGAAAAATTTAATAATAGTAAGGTGGGGGTCAAGGTGGGGCAAAAATGGCAAGTGGTCCACCAGACAAAAAGTTTGGAAAACACTGACCTACAATATCTCGAAATTTACTTTCCTTACCCCTTAGTTTGTTTTAAGAACACTCTGACTGAATTACACGATTTAATTCCGCCTTCCCCTTTTAGACATAGGCTTGGGTTTCACTCCTGTGTTGTGGATATTCCAAAGATTCGCACGAAGCGTTACGCTTCCGCATTTATATGGCGAACGGCTATGGAGTGGAATACCCTGCCTGCAGTCTTGTTCCCTGAACGTTATAACTTGAGCATTTTCAAGGCGAGAATGAATAGACATTGTTGAGGTGTGCATGCTCCATCGTCGACATCATCGTCACTTTCCATCAGGTGAGATGGAGGTCAAATGCGCATTTACATTTGAATAAAAAAGTGCGAAAGGGTAAATAGGTACAATTATTACATACGTAATATATGGGGTGTAATTGTTAAATGTGCCCAGGCGATTTTTTCGTAAATATGAGAGATTTATCAAAAACCTTTAAATTTGATATCAAAAGTATACGTTGCCTAATGAGTAAAACGACATCAATAACTTCTTATAAAACTAAAACTATCAAAAAAATTAACAGTAAATCGTCACATACTTTTAATGACATTCGTAGAGAGGTTTTGGTTCCGAATAATTGCTTTGAATATAAAATTTTGTATTTACTTAAAAATAAACATCACTTTGTTTTTACTCTATTTTTTTTCTTTCATAATATAAATAATACAAAGTGACGGGACGAACAGGTCGTGTGCCTGGTGGTAACCGTCACGCCTGTCCCTAACAGTTGCAGTGTCACTCAGACCTTTAAATCATAAAGATCTGAGAGGCACTGCCACTGCGCCCGACACCCCGAGACGTAAGTTGACAAGTCCTGTGTGCGTGTAATTTCACCAGCACCCTTACTCTTCGAAGCCGGAACGCAGTAATGTTCACATTACTGCTTCACGACAGAAATAGGTAAGGTGGCAGTACTTCCCCGGACGAACTCTTTCACAAGGAGCTCTACTGCTACTAAATTTGAAAAAAAAAAATTGCTAAATTAATTTATGGTGGTTTCGTTGTCTATAAACTTATCCCCCTGCTGAGCACGGATCTCCTTTAAGGTCCACATAGCTAGCTCAATACGGGTTGCGGAGCGCTTACGCTAAACTAGTTGGTTGGTTTGCTGTTAATAACCTACTTCTTAATGAGAAAAAAACAAATTGTGTGATATTTACATTGCCCAATGTTAGAGAGACTTTTTTAACCAACATTGTAGTTAGAAACGAAAAATTGAATCTTGTGGATACAGTTGTATTTCTAGGTATAACGTTAGATGCTAAATTGCAATGGGGTCCCCATATAAGTAAGTTATCAAAACGGCTCGGCTCTGCAGTGTACGCGATTAAAAAAATAAGGAAACTTTCAGACGTCGAAACCGCTAGATTGGTTTACTTCAGCTACTTTCACAGTCTAATGACATACGGCATTTTGCTTTGGGGTAATGCCGCCGATATCAATAGAA
>NW_020653335.1:0-38479 GCF_003589595.1 Hyposmocoma kahamanoa
AGCGCGCCGATAGCTCGTACGATGGACCAAGATCATTAAGTGCATGTGCGCTTTGAGTAATAGAAGTGTTACTTGGTCTATTACTGTTTATAGAGATAACATTCATCGGTGCAAATAATATTCTTCTACTATAACTGAGAAAATCGGACTGTATTCCATTGACATCTGTCACAACAACGACGACAACAACTTAATAGAAGATATAAATAAATGTATTATAAATAACGACTGTCCTGATTTCTTCTATTATAGGCACGACTGATAGGCACGTTGACATAATTCCGAAAAAAAATGCTTCTTTTAGTCGTCAGAGTCAATATTTTTGTTACATGTCACAATATTAAAATGTCGAAATTCAAATTGTTAAATTTTAAAAAACCGACATAATAAGAAAGGAGAATAGGTACGTAAATAACCAATATTTTATTTTCCATAAATACACTTAAGTCACAGTCAGATAAATGGCATATTTGGTACGACTTGTATTATTATTTTTAAATATATCTTCCGTTTTTTTTTTTATTTTACTTCTCCAATCATTACTTTATTATAGAGCGACGTTTCCCAAATTGGTCCATATAGATCCCCAGGGATCCACAAGAATGATCCCAATTAGGTCCTGACTTTCCATAAATGGAATAATCTACATTACACGGATAGTTCTAATGTACTTTTATAATACTTTCTTATTCTACATTCGCTTAGATAAATGTATAAAACTTAACATGTATTTATTATAAGAATCCATTTGTAGAAAAGCAGGGGGTCTATGCAAAACAAAACTTTGAGAAATTCTGTTATAGAAGATGCGATATAATGCATGTAGGTATGTACAGATAAACAACAAATGTGAATCTGAATTATATTTTCTTTTAGCCCCACACTAGGGAAACCCTGCGTCGCGGGAGCCATGGAACATAGACAACCGCAAATTACACCCAAGAGAGAAATATATGTACGTCATACAAATATATCTCCGGGCCTGGGAATCGAACCCGGAACCTCTGCTGGCAAACCAGGATGGTAACCTACGTACGTACGGTCACGGAGGCAGTTATATTCTAATCGTCCAAAATAGACATGCTTGGGCAAAGAACCATGATTGTCACATTAATAACGTCATAGGTTATCGCAATAAATAAAGACGTAATTAAGTGGAACGTACACGTGCGATAAGTGGAGCCACACAGCACGTGCAGCGCTGTCAGACACGTATTTAAATCAGGAATCACTCATTTCGTCACTGATTACCGTATCCGGCATTCTCGTCGTAACATGACATAGTTTTTCTTTACAAAATACTTAACAAAACTGCCTCGGTGGCCGAACAGTTAACAAGCTGGTCTGCCAAGCAGAGGTCCGGAGTTCAATTTCCAGGCCGGGAGAAATATTTGCATGGTCTACATTTATTGCTCTCGTGAGTTTGGATGTAATTTGTATTTGTCTATGTGACTACTAAATAGTACCTAGTAATGATGCGGCTTGGTAGCCTGTGGTGGCGAGTTCACATCCTGGTTATTTAGTTGTTCTTTAGGTTCATGTATAAATTTGTTTAAGCACCTGTGGTTTAACTATACGCTTTTGGTTCAAAAATTCGTTTATTTCTTTTCATATATTTTAAGCCCTTTTAGCCTATGTTATTTATTACTATTTAAGTGTACTCGTAGTCTATAGCATAGTTCAAATATTTACTGTGTTCAATAATATTGTAATGACTGCTAGTACAAAAATAAATAGAAAAAACTAAGTAACAATTACGACCTTAGTCAGCTTTCAAAAGCGCACATTTTCCAGTAATTTATAATATTACAATATGGTAACTCCATACAAACATAGCAGCGCGGTTTGTATGTGTGCACGCCCACTGCGCGCCATGTAAGGACGCACACATTCGCATAATCTCGCAATGCACTCGCGTTGCATAGCGCGGGTCATGGCATTGAAGCGGTCACTCGCTGTTTGAAAAATTACATCAGTCGGCCATTGGCAATGGTCGGAAAAAGGTGTTCCACATATACAGATAGTCGTGTATAGATATAGCTACAAGAATCATATAGAGTTGTTAAAATATTAATTAATCACTTTTTAGAATTCCGGATTTCCGGAATGGTTTTACTGCATCGTGGGACAAAACTAACAACCTAGAATGTGGATTATAAAGCAATTCTAATGGCGCCATGTAACAAAATGCAATAGATAGCTGATCTTTTACCAAAACAGCGAATAAAAAAATAAACTAAGTGTTGTTGCCCCGCAAATCGACGGTTACATTGACGGAACGTGAACTAGTCTATCAACAAACCATTCGCTAAGGACAACACGTTGATGTTTAAACTGCTTAAATGTATTTATTATGAACGTACCTTACTATAATTATGATGGTGGTGAATTGTGTCATGTAAGGCTATTTATCTTCATCTAAATAGAAGAAAGAGAGGAATTTATTTCGTTAAAAAAAAACTCATTTCCGGAAATCGGGAATTCGAAAAAGTTATTATTGAATACTTAGTGATTTTAACAACTCTACGTCGCTCCTTTTAACCATTCCATACATGTATCTATATAATAATAATAATAATAATAATTTATTTAATTTAAGCCTTTTACAAGTAATGGTGTATTATAACTAAATAAGAGCTAGTTTACCATGTTTGGCTTGTTAGTAATTGACTCAGGGTTATCTGTCCCCTGACTTTCAAGCTAGGCTAACCTGTGTTATGAAAGACAGTGGTTTATACATATGTGGAATACCTTTTTCCGATCATTGGCCATCAGTAAACGTGTTTATTGTTGTGTTTGTGATAGTTTGAATAAGAGTGCCTCAAATTCAGAATAGTTCAGCATTTCCATTCTATTTCATAATCGTACTCCATAATCAATGTACCCCGCAATGCTAGTATAAAAAAATATCAATGCCTGTATATATTTAACAAAAGTTTGTTTTAATACACAAGGGTACTGTGATGAACACTATAATATTATTGTTAATGTGTTAACCGTAGAATTAGAAGGTCGTGTGATTAAACAAAAGAATTCTGCCTTACAATTCCGCAAAGTGTATTGTGGAGTCATTTTATAACAGTAAAAGAAATATATAAATACTTTACATGCGTCTTTTGGTAGATGAGGCTGGCTGTTGATCCATTGCCGCATGCTGTCGACCATGCTCTGCACCTCTTTTTCACTTTTACCTCCGGACATGGCAACTGATGTTATCTGGAACCAAATTTGATGGATGAATGGATGATAGAATACAATGAAATATGGAGAGGCAATACGGGTTCTATAAAGATTTGGAAAGAAACATCGTAAATAGCAAGAACCACTCAATGGAACAGTACCGGTTAAAAGTGCCTTGAACGAAATATGAGAAGGCTATTCTTACCGTGCCGTTAGACGTTCTTTTTGTTTCACAGAACAGTTTATATACTGATTATTCATTTATTTTATTCATTATTTGTAACTTTTAAGTCTTTATAAGGTTAATAAAATATGAAATTATTATTTCCCTCGTGTTTTTATATATAGCTAGTAAGTGAGTAATTAGCCTTTATCAATTCTGAAGAAATACACTTTTTGAGTTAATACACTATTGTATTAAACGTGCGATGTGTGTATTTCATAACTTACGAAGATTTGCAGCACTCAAACAAGCCTTATTAAGCTTAGGTGCGCCAGTTTTGTTAATTATGTATAATTAAATATACTTTGTATAATAAATAAACAAAAAAGATCCGGAAGTATAATAATAAAAGAATAAATTGAGTTTGTTTTTTCAATCAAACCAACCTTTCGGATCTTTTTAACGGACTTCAAAAAAGGAGGAGGTTCTCAATTTTTATAAAAAAAAGTTATTCAAACAAAAATTCGAAAACCTAAGAACTGGATAGCATCCTGAAATGTTAATACATGTATTAACTCTTTTGATATCAAGTTGCTTCAGCTACAATGGCAAGTGCCACAAGTCAGCGCGTCAATTTTTGCATATGAGGCGCTCTACATTTTGCCATACAAAATTGTGAAGTATTTTTTTATGATACTAAGTGCCAGGACAAACAAGTCGCGACACACCTGTCCATAGCCGTTGCAGTGCCACTCAGAGTTTTAAATCACAAAGATCTAAGGGGCACTACCACTGCGCCCGTCACACAGATACATAAGTTGACAAGTCCCATGTACCTATAGATAACTTCACCAGCACCCTTACCCTTCAAAACTAGCGACAACTGGCACTGATAACTCATGGCCGAGATAAAGGTTAAAACTACAGTAACACCAAAACTTTATAGTAAATGTTATTTTACAGGGTAATTAGAAAAACCCAAACCAACCCGGTTATTTCTAGTTCTTGCAGGTTATTTGAAATAAATATTGTAAATGAGTGCAAATCTATTCACAAAGAACAACGCCTATTTTTTCTTACACATACTTCTCAGTGAAATCTACCTTACAAATGTGTAATACGTTTAATCAAACTAAATTCTGCCACCTTACCTATTTTTGCCCGCCAAGCAGTAAAGTAAGCATTACTAAGTCCCGGTTTGGAGGGGTAAGGGTGCTGGTGAAATTACAGGCACATGGGACTTGTCAACTTATGTCTCAGGGTGACGGGCGCAGTGGTCCCTCAGATTTTTGTGATATAAAGCTCTGAGTGGCATTGCAATCAATATGGACAGGCATATCGCTTACAACCTTGTGGGTCCAGTCATTTTGTATCATAAAGAAACCAATAGTGCCATTTTTAACTGTAAATTTTGCTTACCGTATGAATTTGATACAGGAATTGAGTTCTTAGGTTTTCACGGTTATTACCAATGGACAATGAAAATAGTATGCAATCTAAATTGCGTATTTTTCAAACAAAACGTTTCGGGCCTGCACATGCCCCATAGTTACAATAGGCTATCAGCCCTTAGAGGATGGAAAAAAAATAAAGGAATGTCAAAGGAAATACAATTAAAAAGTTAATTATACTTAATTTAGTTAATTTTCACTTTTCCAAACATCGTAAAAACAAAAAAATATATTTTTTCTATTTTCAACTTTCTTAACTTCGAATTTTAAATTTAACTGTTACCATAGATCAGGAAAGTAGTGTTTTTAAAGCAAGTGTTCTTATAGATCTTCGGTTTCCTCATACGATTTCGACTATAGCCATTTTGATATAACTTTTTTGCAGTCTCTATAACTTTTGACATATATTTCTAATTCCTTATTAATTAAATTGTACAAATGGGCCGATCGTTCGCTGAATTGTCTGTTTGTACAACATTTACAATGCAACCATTTACTTTAGGTACTTGTACCACATTGTCTTTCGTTCTCCTCTTCTAAAATTTAGATCATACATAGCTTCGTATTTTACTTGTCATCCTTGAATTGTCTTGAAATTGTGACCAATACTCGGTCTTAATAATTGACTCTATGTGCAATTCCCGTGACGAGCATGAAATCGTAAATGATTGCAAACACGGTTTGAGATGCAAGCTAGACCTGTTTCCTAGTTGTGTCATGTACTTTACCTTGAACGCATTGTAATAAGTCTATCTAGAATATCTCGAAAATCTTTATAGGTGCTTAAACGAATTACCTTTATTACCTCTTAGTTTGTTTTAGCGGTAGTATTATATTTGAGATAGGCCTATGTCTGGCAGTGGGCAGGTAGACTGACAAGGGTATTGGTGATAGCATTCCAGTTGTAAACTCCGTAGAATATTTTTATAAGTTGATATTTAGAAAACTTGTGTTTATAAAAATTTAATTTATTTTCTTAGTTCTACAAAAATGTCTCCTTGAATCACACGTCGGGGTATCACACCCAGCAGGGGCACGTTGGCTACGCTTTATATAAACACGCGTGTTTAATTTTATTTATACAACTATAGTACATAAACCCATATATATTAATTTGGAAATTAAAACCCTAAGTACGTAACAAAAGGTAAAGTAAATATTCTATAGTGAATTTTGATAGTTCATTCGTTTTTGTATGCCAGCGTCCCCGCGGTGGATTCTAAATGACATGATTGTTTAGTACCTAACTGGTATGACGGCATTAGGTACTGTCAACTGCATGAATATGAATACATATAGCGAAAATACAATCAAATATGTTCCTTGAATGCCTATTTATTATTACAATATTATTTACCTTATACATTTGCTAAGATAGACTATTATTTTTGCAATGTATGTTAGAATTTCGAATATATAACGAACAAAGATATCATTGCAGGGATCTGTACAATAACTCGTGCGTGTTGCGGTCTTGAATTACCAGTTTCCTGTATACACAGGCGGAAAACTAGTTTGCGATGCAATTTAATCAAAGTCATGGGTAAAAATTACCGGCCACGGACTATTGCAGGTTCAATATTCATCCATACACATTGTACTCTTTGGAACTTGGCGGGTTTACCACAAAATAAAAAATAAATAAGACATACTTCGGAAAGAGTACCAATTTCCATCAAATATGCGACAACAATATAGTTAAATTTTCATTCTTTAAATTAAAATTAAAATTAAAATTAAAAATTTATTTATTTCTCAATTTGGTTCAACAATGGTAGATCAGGGCCTCCCAAAATGTATGCTTGTGTTGGGAAAGCCTTGTAACTAAGCTTAAAACTGAGAATTTACAACAAAGTTACATCAGTGGGTTAATTTTAAGATATAATGATATTTATATTCTATTTCGATCTGCCTACTCAGTTTTATTATTCTCCAAAAATAGCTTTTTCATGTAAAAACAGTTATACAAATGAAAAAGATATGAACCCAAACGTTCATATATTTTTGTTTTTCACTCGTCTTATAGATATATCTCTCTCTCGGCTTATTCAGCACAAATATAAGCAGAAAAAAACAATTATATGTGTACCAAGTATGGTAAATACGGTTGAATGTGGCTAGTACTAACGAAAGTAATGTAAATAGTGCAAGTAATATAAGTAGTCTTATAGATTTTGTTGTATCCACTAGTTATTTATTAGAGCGTAGCTAAGAATTTCTCACATTGATATAGTAATCAAAAGAATGTGGTAAAATGGGCAAATGCTTAATCTGATGAGTATGTTTTGAGCTGTGGCGTTAGACAAGGAGGATTAACCTCACCTAGACTTTTTAATTTGTTTGTTAATAACCTGATTGGGGAGCTGAGCAGCATGCATGTCGGATGCCGTATTGACAACACAAGCGTGAATAACATTAGCTATGCGGACGATATGGCGTTGCTCAGCCCTGCAATCAGTGGTATAAGACGACTTATATGTCATTGTGAGACCTATGCTGTGCAACACGGTTTCAAGTACAACGAGAAAAAGAGTGAGTTCTTGCTGTTTAAGGGTAAAATTAAAGAACCAGCCTATGTACCACCAATACTTTTAAATGGGGCGTTTAGGTACTTGGGTCATATTGTGACAGAGGACCTAAAGGATGAGGGAGACATGGAGAGGGAGCGCAGGGCGTTGTCGGTTCGAGGCAATATGTTGGCTCATAGATTCACAAGGTGTACGACTGCAGTGAAGCTCACAGTCTTTAGAGCACACTGCCAGAGCTTCTACACATGTGCTCTATGGTCCAACTTTACGCTGAGATCATACGGCGCCTTGCGAGTTGAGTATAATAATACCTTCAGGGCCTTGTTGAAGCTTCCCCGTTTCTGTAACGCATCTGGCATGTTTGCGGCTGCTGGCATGGATGATTTCTATGCCATCATGCACAAAATGTCCACTTCGTTAGTACGAAGGGTGAGGGGTAGCAACAACGAACGTCATGTTACTAACTTACTAACTTGTATGGACTACATTGTCTGACATAAATGATTTTTATTTTATTTTATTTTTATTTTATTTCATTTATTTATTTTATAATCAATAATAAATTAAATAATAAAATCATTGAATTCTTTTAAATAATAAAATATATCTTAATAAAGTAATGTAGTATCAATAAAATAATTAATCTACGTACTAATTATTACAATTGTAGAGCTTAATATAGGGAGATCAGAGTTCTTCGTCTGTAACAAAATCTTGTATTGTTTGCTTAATAACACTTTTGTATGAGGAGGCGTTTCAACTTGTTATCAAACACTTTTTCGCCATTCTGAAGTCTTCCTGTTTGGGCTTTATGCCCGATCTTTCCCGGAATATCGATCGGATTTTCTAAAACAACGCTTCTATCTGTTTCCGATTTCACTCGGCACCGTATAACACTTTCGTCACTTTTCAATACCTTGCATGACACCCTTACTTAGTTTACTTAATTACGAACTTAGTTTACACACAAATTTGTAATTATCTCCCCATATTAATCAGATTTGGCCCTATTTTGATGGGTTGCCGAAGTTGTAATATATATAGGTGGTCCGGTGTATAGAGTTAAATGAAAATGACGTAGACAAATAAACCATAATTTTAAAAGAATGTTTTTTTCTTCAAAGTCACGAACTTACTAAACCGCTCTCGTATATTAGTAAGTTAGTATTTCTTTTGGAAGTTTAGTATAAACATTTCTTTGGAAGCAATTTTTGTTAGAAATTTAATTTAAATAAGTTCTTGATTGTTTGCTAAATATGATTAATTTTGTGGGTATATTCTGTTTTATCATGTGCTAATCGGAGAAGGAAAACATCGTGTTGAAATTGAATTAATGTGAATTACAATACTCACTATTACTTCGGACAAAATCTCAATACTTATGTACGTATATTATATGTATTATATATATGCGCTCTCTTACAGCTCTCGGTTTGACAAGAGCTCTTCTGACTTCTGATCATAAAGAGATAATAGGTAACTTTGGTTTCGATAAACCCAAAACCAAGTTAACTTAAGTGTAAAATACCTATCTTTGTGATCTTTGTATTAATAATTGTAATAAACTAGTGGAGTAATTTCACATAAAAGAATTGAATATTAATTCAATAAAAAAATAAAATACAGTGAATAGCGACATCTCTGGCCGGGACTGGTAGCTGTAAAGTTACCTAACTGGGTGACGAAATACTTTTATACATTTGTCGTGGATGTCGCTGCGACTAAAAAGTCGTTGGAAAACCAAATACAAAGACACGACAACAAGCACATAGAAAAATTCGTGAAGTCCGCTGGTTCGTTCCGTGGCTTAGTTGGTATAGCGTCTGGCACGGTATGCTAGAAGAGGTCGGTTAAAGTTAAGAAGGAATTTTTTCTGACTGTTCGATCTTTGTATTAATAAATGTAACAAAATACCTAATTAAGAAAAAGGCAAAGTATTTTACTTAGCTGTCAACTCAGTTGACGTCAATAGGTGTAACATATGCCGTGTAAGTTTACGGAAAGCTTACACGGCATGTGTTTGAGTTTCGATAAAATTTATCCAATCTTTTTTTTTTGCTGATAACGGAACAAATAAACCGAACTTGTTTAGTTTGAGTGGATCGAATCAACGCAAACACTGCCGCACTGTAACATCGATAATTCGGGGGAGAAAAGGCGTCAAAGCCAAATTACAAAGCATTCATCAGTAGGGCTAGCACGATAGGGCGCGACTAGCGCGAGAGCGACACAAAGTGCGAGATACTGCTATTCCAAGAAGACAAAATGTGGTAATTTGAATTACCTAACGTAAAATCGACTAGTCCAAGCATAGAAATAAACGGAGAAAAGTTAGACCTTGTTAATAAAGCAGTCTTCTTAGGAGTGACCTTAGATAGTAAACTTCAATGGTTTCCACATATATCTTCCCTGGCCAGCAGATTAAGTTCCGCTGCATACGCAGTCCGTAGAATACGTGAGCTTACCGATGTTAGTACTGCTAGACTAGTTTACTCTAATTACTTATAGTATAATGTCCTACGGGATTCTCATGTGGGGTAAAGCGGTAGATATTCAAACCATATTTGTTCGTTCTGTGTACCGTCTAGGCTCTCGGGTTTCTCCCAGAGAAAAGTTTAAGGAGACTGGTATCATGACAGTGGCATCACAGTAAAAATATACATAATTTCAATAAGAAAGAAGATATCCATAATATTAACCTTAGAGCTAAGTCCAAACTCATGGTACCACGATTTCGTTTAACCAAGGTAAACAACTCTTTTATGGGGAACTGTATACGTTTTTACAATAAGATTCCGGAGCATATATTAAGTTTATCATTTCCTAAGTTTAAAAACTACATTAAAAATATTTTGATCGAAAAATCAAATTACAAAATTGAAGACTACGTGTTAGATAAAGATGTATGGAAAGTCGACATGGCTCCAGAATCCACACAAATTTGATTCAAAATGTATTCCATAGCATTTAAGTTTATTTGAAAAGAGTAATCCCTAGAGTTTCTTGCTCGTTCTTCTCAGGGAGGTCAGCGTAGTGAACGAGCAGTAGCTTAAATGTGATATAATAAATAATGTGTGTATATATATATATATGTATATATAAAATAATTTTAGATGTTGTCATTGCTGTTTATTGCTGCTGCTATAAATGCTGGTTTATTTACTTTTTAACAAAAACAATGAGAGCTTATTGTTGTCATTGTAATCAATTTGAGAATTTCAAGTGCAATTTGGTTACATATGAAATAAAAATATTTTGAGTTTGAGTTTGAGGATGCGAGAATAATTCGTATGAAACTCTCTACTACTACTAAATATTGTATATGACCGGTTAACCAAGTGACAAACTGAAGTTTGTTTCCTATATTTAATTCTCTCTCTCTCTCTCTCTCTCCTCTGTTTCTATTTTCTTTGCTGTTTAAAAACAGAAAATGACCAAACAATAAAGTTGGCGTAGTGTCCATCGGAGGCATCAACTTGATCTAATTAACTTATTTTTACAATAACAAGTAGGTACTTGTACATTAACTGACTAAATAAAGAACTACTTTAAATTAATAAAGTAATTCATTTTGTTATTTCCATATTTTTAATGCAGAAATGTTATTCATAACTTAGTATCTGAGTACATAGAAATATTCATATTTTGAATAAGCTCATTTCTAATTTACTTGAAGGAGCTTTTACTTTTACCCTTATTTATATTATGTATGTAAGAATATTTATAAGATAAGAAAAAGTTTGCTTAGAAACACTCTTATCTGGATTTGTGATTACATGAGATGCCTTCTTCTGTACAGTCATGATGTAGTAAATAAACAGATACGCGGTGATAGGTATTGTGTTACCCTGAACCAGAAATACAATTTTATACTTAATGACGACGCTAACGATCGTTCATAAAACATTAAAGACCGACTCATTTATGAACTGGCAATTCACGATATCGTTGTCAGATTCATATCGTTTTACTGAACGAACATGATAACGTACGATAACTCTTCCTACAATTTATTTTCAATTAGCACCTCTATCTTATCTTGAGTTGTAGCCGTCTCAAACACGTTCTATCACTGAGTTGTGTATACACATATGTATTTAAGGTGGAACTACGAGGATTAATAGCTTTAAATCGCAAAGATCTAAGGGACATTGCCACTGCGCCCGTCACCCTGAGACATAAGTCGACAAGTCACATGTGCCTGTAATTTCACCAGCACCCTTACTCTTCAAGACCGGAACACAGTAATGCTCACATTACTGCTTGGCTGCAGGAATAGGTAAGGCGGCAGTCCTTCCCTGGGCGAACTTGATTAAAATATCATTGTTTTGAATGCCTAAACACGCCTTTAAAATAGTCTCGAAAATCTCGTTCTTATCGAGATTTCCCAGACCACACCGAGTCTCGATTTTTCCCGGGAAGTGGAAATGCAGCGAAATTGAAACCCCTAGCAAGATCCTACGACGTGCCCGTATATCGTTACGACAAAAATTCTGATATGGCAGTAGAGATACAATAAAAATCCAAAAGCTAGGCTTAGATTTCTTTTTAACCGACTTTTAAAAAGGAGGTTCTCAATTCGACTGTATTTTTTATTCTGTGTATGTTATGCGATGACTCATTTGTGAACCGATTTTGATGATCCTTTTTTGTTGGAAAGAGGGTTCCTCAATATTGGTTCCATTTAAATTTGAAGAAAATATTCCACCTCTAAGGGTGACAATTTAGGGGTGAATCCGGTGCGGAAAGTGCGCTTAACTTTCCAGTAACCGATTTCAATGAAACTTGGCAAATAGATGTAATTCCACGATCTTTTGAGGTCGGTTTATTAGTACCGAGATTATTGTTGTTTTTTAAATTGTATTTATGTGTAATCTGTTGGTAACCCAAGTAAATTAATAAATATACTATTCACATAATCAACTAAAACAAAAAAAAAACTAAAACAAAAAAATTGAGAGAGATAAAGAAAACGACTGACCTAATGACTGCAATGGCCGCTTATTATGCTTACACTCATTCCCACCTAAGTTACGGAATTATCCTTTGGGGAAATAGTGTGCACGCACGAGAAATATTTACAATCCAGAAAAGATGCATCCGTATTCTTAGCAATTTGAGTAGTACGGATAGCTGCAGACCGCACTTTAAACAATTTAAAATTTTGACTTTGTGTTCTATATATATTTTAGAAACTTGTAAATTTATTAAACAACACCCTGACTTTTACACTAACACTGACGACCTGTCTCAACGACACACTTTTAGACCACGCAATAGATTGCTTCTGCCACGATCTCGGCTACACATACACAGCTCAAGTCCCCACTCGATGTCGGTGAGGATATTCAATGAGCTCCCGCCCATTATTAAAAACGAGGAACAGTATTCACTGTTTCTAAATAAATTAAAATTACATCTTATTAATAAATGCTATTACAATTTAAATGAATACTTTGATGACAAATAATAATAATAATATTATAATAAATTTGAATAATAAATAAATGTTAATTATATACTATAAAGTTATGCTACTGTAATCTAATTAAATTCAAACTTTCAAGTGACATAATTCTACTCATAATATGACGTATTTCTTTATTATTATATGACATTTTTTTTATATATTATTATTTGATAAATAACAATTTTAATTAATAATTGAAACCTCGGCCTACCTCTGCTGTTATTGTTATCCCTAATAAAGGGCTCATATGTGTAGCATTATTTTAACTTTAAGACATGTTTACCATATGAATGCAATAAATATATTGAGTATTGAGTATTGAAACAGAATTTTAGAGATAACTTAAGTATGGAGTTTATAGTTGAGTAAATTAAATTAACCCTTCAATTTGAATATGTAACGACGAACAGATACCATAGATATCATCAAACTCAATTGACTTAAATACAAGCTGCCCCGGGCCTAGATCTTGTCTTGAAAGTGATTTGCAGGACTTGAAAACTGAAATAAATAGGCTGAATCAGAAACTGGACGCAGCGGACAACGAAATTATTAATTTGCTTAAGGAAAATCCGACGTTACAAAAACAACTACAAAAACGGGAATTACAAAATAAACGACTTAAGCAAATGTGCACAGAATATAACAGCAAACATACTTTTAAAAAAGAATAGAAATAAATTAAAAAGAAAAACTTTGAATTTTTCAACTTCAGAGAGTATAACTATGAATAATAATAAACACTACTCCCCGCAAGATGGCGCTAGCTCACCAAAATTGCAAAGTAGATTAATTACTAACCTGACTCCGCCAAAACACGATACTCGACGTATTCAACGCAATATGTGTATTATTAGCAGCAATAACAGAAACAATATTCTAACGACAGCAATATCTACCACCAAGAACACAAAAATTTGCCATTACTTGACACCAAATGTAGGACTTCAGCAGCTACTGACAAATTTAGAGAAGTGAAAAATTATACACTGTATAACACATGCGTTATAATGATAGGGGAAAAGGATTTTGAAACCAGTATGAACTATAAAATTTTAGTTAATATGCTCAGAACTGAACTGTTAAAAATTCAAAATACCAATGATTCTAATTCAGATTCAGATTCATTTATTTCTCAAATATAACATTACAGTATAAATTGCACTACATGTCAAAGTATAAGAAATTATATTGAGATCGTCAGACAAAAAGAAAAATTATAAGAAAAGCGCACAATAATTAGAAAATTAACAATTCATTATATAATATTGTTGTCATTAAATTATATCAAATATCATTCTCCATCAAGGATCGTCATAAGTTGATAACAATTATACAAGAGTATGTTAATGCGGTAAAAATTAGAATAAAAGTAGAAAATACTGAATTCGTTACAATTTAAAGTCCATAAATTCTTTTACGGAGTATATAGGATTTTTCAAGAAAAGGTCTTTCAGCCGGCGCCCAAATATTTCGTCAGACGGTTCAAGTCTGAGAATATGTCATATGTTTACCAACTTTCAGACACGGGTTGAATACAAGCATATTATTTAACGAGCGGGTTGACACTTTTAACAATTTACTCTATCGTGACAATTTGACTCATGAATATGCTTATGTAGGTACTGAACTCGAATAAGAATCTTACGTACGATAATCGCATGTTTAATGTTTTTAAGCGCAATTTGAATAACACAGGTCTTCGCCAAATTTTTAAAGATTTAAGCTTGTTGATAAATGATGTTGGTGACTCCTCCTCTTTTTTATAGATACTTATTGCAATTTTCGAATCATGCATCAAAACATAGCGGGTATCTTAAGCAAAAAAGACTTGTTGGAAATGACATTATCAGACCTACGTAATAACAAAAAAGTTATTGATGTTCTTTGTTTATCAGAAACATTTATTAAACGAAATAATGAAGCAAACATACATTTAAAGGGTTATTCTCTGGGGGGTTCGTCTTTCTTCAGACATAATAAAAGACGAGGGGATTTGTGTACCTATAATGCATGACAGAAACATCGAGGCAAGACCCATAACATTCCTTCAAGATCTTGCATTGAAATTAAGCTTTGAATGCTGTGGAATAGAAATTATGCAACATAAATTGTTAGTAATCTGCATATATAGAATCCCCAACACAAATATTAATATATTTTTTGAAAAATTAGATTTATTGCTAGATAGACTAAAAAATAAAGCGAATAAAAAAATTATATTGACAGGTGACTGGAATGTGGATACATTAACTGACAATAAATTATCAGGTGACCTAAAAACTCTGTTAGAAAGCTACAATATGAACTTACATATATACACACCGACTCGCTTAAACACTTGCATAGATCATATCGCTAGTAGTATTGCTTATGCTGTTGGAAAAACATTAGCAGTCTGCTTATCAGACCACAACACGGCTCAACTTTTAACTTTTCCTATAACTTCGCGTCAAAAACCAATTAAGCACTGCTTTGAAATGAAGAGAGACTTTTCAGTGGACAATGTTACTAAATTTAAATTCTACTTAGAATCTTATGCCTGGTCCGAGCTTTTTAGTTATGTTGATGACCTTGAACATGCTTTCAGTTTTTTCTATGATAATTTTGTTCTATTGTTTAACTTATGTTTTCCAAAGATTAAAGTCAAAATGTTTCATGATAATACGAATTTTAAACGGCTTTCAAAAGGAATAAGAAAGTCCTGTATCACTAAGAGAAAATTACGTATGAACTATTACAAAAAAAGACACAAAATAGAAAGACTCTGTATAAAACCTGCACAAAAATTTTGAAACGGATTATCATTGCCGCTCAAAAGCAATGTAATAATAGATACATGGTTAATGCTAAAAACAAAAATAGAGCTACTTGGAACGTAATAAACAACAAGGACACACATTTACGTGACAAACATTTTATTGAACACATTACAGTAAATAAAATTAAGATTGAAAATCCGCGAGACATAGCATCAGAGTTTATCACTCATTTTTTAAATTTAAACTTATCGACTACGGACCCGGGACACGATAGAGACGATATTTTTTTACCAAAGGTGCATGAGTCAAGTTTATCTTTATAAACCACGGACGAAGCGGAAATAAAATTTTTTAATAAAATCTCTCAACAACACAAACTCTACCGGTTACGATGACGTGTGCACTAAGGTTTTTAAATCGTGTCCTGATGAACTATCACCATTACTGGCATACTTGGTGAACCTGTCCTTCATGGAGGGTACATTTCCATCGCCTCTTTAGATCTCCATAATAAAACCGCTGTTTAAGAGGGGCGAAAAAGACCATTTGGGAAACTACAGACCTATTGCACTTATATCTGTAATATCAAAACTTTTTGAAAAGGTAATGCATAAAAGACTTACGGCTTTCCTATCAAATTACAACATTATTAAAGTAGAGCAATTTGGATTTCAAAAGGGAAAATCTACCACACAAGCATGTTTCAGGGCAATCAAAGATATCTTAACTTTTGCAGAGAAGAAAGTACCTGTCTGATCTGTTTTATTTGACATGAGTAGAGCTTTCGATTGCGTTTGCCATAGAACTCTACTATCCAAATTAGAAAGATACGGTTTTCGTGGCCGGATACATAACTGGACAGCAAGTTACCTTAGCAACAGAACTCAGTGTGTGGAGGTAGTGGAGTTAAATAATAATAATGAGATTGAGACCCACAGATCAGAGTTTAAAGTTAATAAATACGGTGTGCCTCAAGGAAGTATTTTAGGTCCATTGCTGTTTTTAATGTATGTTAATGACCTCCCTGAAATGACAAAATATCCATGCACTCTTTTTGCAGATGACATATCAATCATTATTAATAAGAATTCTGTCATAGATTATGAAAAAGAAATAAATGACACTATTATGTAATATTATTGACTGGCTTAAGATAAATAATCTGAAAGTAAATGTTTCAAAAACAAAGCTCATACAATTTTATAATTATAATGGAAAGCCCCAGAAACTCTCTGTAAGTTGTCATGGAGATGAAATTGTGGAATGCTCATCCAGCAATTTTCTCGGCATAGTATTGGACTCTCAACTAACATGGAAACCACAAGTTGATTCAATATGTGCAAAGCTGAATCGATTTGTATTTGGTTTACATCGTCTAACGCACATATGTGATCAGAGGACTGCCTTGATGGCCTACCATGCATTTGTCTGCTCAAGTTTGCAGTATGGCCTCATCATCTGGGGGAACTGCGTAGAGATAAACCGTGTATTGCTATCCAGAAAAAAATGAGTCAGAGCTATATGTAGAGTAGGTCCGCTAGAATCTTGTAGACCGTTTTTTAGAAAGCTAAATCTTCTAACGCTTCCCGCCATGTACGTATATGAGGTATGCATGTTTGTTAAAAAAAAATTGGTCTTATTTACTAGGAAACGTGAAGTATGTAATTTTTTAACTAGATATCCCAACCGTATAGCTGGCCCGTCCCATAAGACTACTTGCTTTTATAGGAATTGCTATAACATGTCCATACAAATATATAATGCTTTGCCTGCAGCTATCGCAGATTTACCTATCAAAATATTTTAAAAAAGTTATTTGATTTGCTATGTGATCTGTGTTTATACGATATCAAAGATTTTTTAATAATAAAAAGAAATTGACATTTTGTTTGTATTTGACACTTTGTTTATATTTGTGCTGTTCTTATTTCTTTGATATTGTTTAATTTATGATGTTGTTGCTGTTGCTATTTATTGGCATTTTTACTTAATTTTATACGGCATTGCTTATTTGACAAGTTGTATAATTTTAATTTATGACATTATTTAACTTCAATTCATTTTAATATTTGCGTGCCAGTATCTGGTGCAACACGTGTTCTTGACACCTTGTATAATAATATCTTTTCTTACCGTGTTTGCTTGCGAATAAATATTTCATTTAGACATGTATCTACATATGTTATGTATTATTTGCTAAAAAGCAAACAATCAACGCATATTTTAAGTAGCTGGTAATATTAACTATTTCTCATAATTTATTACATAATTTATCGTATAAACCACAGTATATTGCACTAACTACGTGGCCATTACGTGACTCCGCCTTGACACTATGCAAGGCATTATTTCACACTTCCGGTCAACAAGGCAATATCTGTGTCCACAAACCAAGACATGCAATGATGGTCACTAGACAAAGCGACATTTTACCTCGTTTACATATCGCATTGATATTACAATAGTGTCGTAAGTCAAAATATGTGAAATTCAAGATTGTACCATTGCTGAACGTAAAATTTAATTAGTCATACGTTAATTAAACTGTCATTAGAATATTGTAAGAAACAATTCAAAACTTAACTCAAAATGAGACAAACTTAATGTGAGCTAGTTCTGGATAAAACAGTTTCTACTCTAAAATATGAAATCATTTTTTACCTTTTATTTCTAAATGTACTTGGAAAGTATGAAATTGTTCAGATGTTTGTAATAAAATTTACTTTATACATAAATTTTAATAATCTCCACTATGATTAATCCTCGTAAATCCACCTTTACCAGAATGTTATATACGTATATTAATTATTATCTCAGATCATGGTACGCATATCTGACCTATAAAACAGTACATACTTACGTACGAAATGAGTATTCATTCTCAGTGCAAATCTACTTGGATCAAAATATGATATCATACTTTATCTAAGATCATAACAAACTTAATACCTACAAATTAGTATAGGAGTACCGGCGTTCGATACGACTATCATTACCTCGTATATGTATATATAATAAGTCGATCATTTATGATGCATAATATTAATAATAACGCACACACTCAACATAGCCCCGCACTAGGGAAACCCTGTGTCGAGGGTGCCATGGCCACACACATAGACAACCACAAATAACACCCAAACTCTAGAGAGAAATAAATGTAGGTCTTACAAATATTTGCTCTGCGTGGCAGTCGCATGGTAACCGCTCGGCCACGGAGTCAGTTAATTATATAGAATCATAACTTAATGTATCTACCATGTGGTGATGACAGATGAAGTAAGGGGACAACCGAATGGAGGCCAAGAGATGGAGTACATAATCGTGAGATGTCCTGGAATAAGATGGGCAAACGACATTGTCACTGTCACGGGCTGTAGATTGGTGAGAATTTGAGGGTTCGGTTTCTACCGAACTAATCCGAACTAAACCGAACCGGGGACTAAACCGAACGGGACGAAACCAAATTCTACTCTACTCTCTATCTCCGTCTACTCCGTCTACGGGGGTCTACTCTCGATCTGCGTCCGACATTCGTCCGAAACAATTACTGTCAAATAAGTCATATTCGACAAAATTAAAAGACAAGTATCAAGTATGAGGCTTCATTCGCATCACGCGTCAGACCTCCTGACATTTTTGACGTAACATTTTTTTCGTAACATTTTTTATAATAACAAGTGACGGGACAAACAAGTCGTGCGCCTGGTGGTAAGCGACACGCCTGTCCATAACAATTAGTACAGTACCGCTCTAAGCTTTAAATCGCAAAGATCTGAGGAGCACAGCCATTGCGCCCGTCACTCTAACACATGAGTTGGCAAGTCCCATATGCCTGTAACTTCACTAGCATGCACCCACTCTTCAAAACCGATACGCGCTTATACTCACGTTAGATACTGCTTGGCGGCAGAAATAGGTAAGGTGTCAGTACTTCCCTGGACAAACTCTTTCAGAAGAAGCTCTACAGCTCTACTAAAACGTACTAAGATGTATTATGATCTTACTTTTAAAAGCGAACATGTGAAACCGGAAAATAATTGCCTTCATTTTTTTTCCTAATGCTACGACTTACGACAGTAAATATAAGTCAAGAGAAAAATGGTCCCATATGGACCAGAAATAATAATATTCATCCTTGTAAACGTAACAATTGTTTTGGTTATATGTACTAATGTAATGTTACAAAACAATTTTCACGTTTCAAGTGGTACTTAAAGGAATAAGAATACGTGCAGAAATAGCTATTACAATCATTACTTTATAGGTAAGTATGTTATTGTTTTACGTCCGTCTTCATCGAGACTTAGCAAGATTTTTTGCGAATTGTCACATTATTACTCAAGGTAAGTAATTCGTTTGCGAAAGCATTGAAATGTTGTTTTTTATCGTACTTATTCGGCGACTTTGACATCCAGGTATGTCCACGACTTTATTATCTATATTTCTTAAGTAAGGGTCAGCCGTTTTTACATAATACAATGGTTAATATGCATAAATAAATATAACTATAATAATACCTTCATGAGTCATGAGTTAATTGTATGTACCTAGTGGATTATTTTGTAACTCGAATGAAGAAACTCATAAAATATTGATCAAAAATATATGTATATACAATATATTTTACAAAGCTTCTTAATATTTGCAGTTTTATGGATATATACCACTACCAAGAACTATCTAAACTATAAACACGATTGTTTCGCATGAGAAACATTTTAATGGCACAGTCCAATAATTAAATGATCATTAAAAATAATGACAGCACATTACTGTAAGTATATCAAAAAAGCCAATTAACAGTACCTAGGTACGTACATTGCTTAGTCGCGATTTTTTCCAGGCGACTATAAGATAGAAAATAATGAGATGTAAAGGGGTTGCACCAAAAGATCTTCTAATAGTAGTATTTAAAATAATATTTATTTTATTTGTTTTTAGGAAGATTTACAGCGACTTTTTAACAATAAATTAATGTCGAGCAACATGTGAAAATGCCAATTACAAATCTCCAATAGTAAATAATCTAAAAAAGTAAATGATAAATATAAAACAAAATATATAAAGTCCATCCGTAGGTAATTAAATACTAAAAACAATGATAAATTCAATTACAAAAAAAAACTACTTGCGGGACCACAAAAACCGGTTGCCTAAAAAGAAACTTGTTTAGGTGCCGATTGTACATGACACAGGTTTAAAAAGGTAAACTACTGCAGAAACTGGAGATTACCACAAAAATTCATAATGATACTGACCTTATGTTTTTTATTTTCGTATTTCCTTCCTCCTCTATCGTATTAACCAATCGCAAAGTTTGTTTTGAAAATTGAACTACTCTTTCCATATACGTCAATTTAGCACAGAGGGCATTTTATTACTGACGAATGAAATGCAAACTAACGGGCGGGCGGCGCGAGCGGCGCAAGAGTGACACATAACATAATCAAGCAACGTGCGCCTACCACTCAGGTCCGAACGTTGTCACCTCCTACGCGAATTCGATATTAATTTAGTTTTCTTAGTAAATAGGTACCTGTACATTCTACACAAAAGTATGCAAATTGACAATTAAATACTTTAGGTATCTACCTCCAAGGAACATCGTTAGAGTATGGTATAGTAACTCTATTTCATGGATAGTAATTAGAAATAAGAAATTGATATTATTATTCGGATAATGCGCCTGAAAAACACGTTAAGCAAAATTACTAAGCTTCCATTGTTTAATAAATCCTTTACAGGACAATTTATGGGGTTTCTGCCTTCTGCACACGATTCCTAAATTTCACAAACTTGCATTTAATAATAAGAACTATTTTTAAAATACAATTCTATTGCATTACATCTGTAAGGAACATATAATGGGTTAAACCTGACGAGCTCGCTTGATTACGGAAGCTGATGCAAAAAGATTAATGAATTCTATTGTCCATCAGACTTGAAATATGCATCTTGTCCAAATTATGTAATGAATGACCGACCCAACAATAGGTACGCGACTGACGTTTTAAAATTATTTTCTAACCGTATTAAGTTATACGAGTCGTCATTATTTGAATCTTTAATTAGCTGCATTCTTTAAAATGGAATAAATCGTAGGAATAAACATAAACGGAATTCATCTGACACTTCTGACAGTTAATTATTTATTAGTCTATGAAAAAAAAATAAACGGAGTCCAGTGGCCAGTGTTGCCAATTTGTGAGGAATTCCCCTAATTGCGGGGAATTTCAACTCGATTGAGGATTTTGTGAGACTGTCATGTTAGTATTGAATGGACCGTTTTAGCCCGGTCCCCGATATGAAAAAAAACGAAATCAGCTATTGTTAAACAAAGCCGAGCAGTTGGTACTTCCACTGCATAACTTATCAGTAGAGCTCCCTGTGAAAGAGTTCGTCGAGAGAAGTACTGCCACCTTACCTATTACTGCCGCCAAGCAGTAATATCAGAATTACAGTGTTCCGGTTTTGAAGCGTAAGGGTGATAGTGAAATTACAGGCACATGAGACTTGTCAACTTACGTCTCAGGGTGACTGTTATGGACAGACGTGTAGCTTACCACCAGGCGCACGACTTGTTCATCTGTTACTTAATTTTATAAGGCTAAGAAAAACTATTTATGTTTTTTCAATACTTTTTAACGCACGCACTGAAAACCTCGCACTAATTAATGGTAATTCTGTGTCGCTGGTGCCGGGGACACACACATAGACAACCATAAATTACAAAACTATGGATGATTTCATCCATATTATGATATAAAAATATTGAAATTGAGTTAATAATTACATTGAATCAGAATAAATGGCTGACTTATATGAATTCAGAGACTGACGATAGTGCCTCAGGCATTCTACTTAATGCATGTGGTAAAACATAACATTAAAATACGACTTGCTTTGCCTTATATAATATTATTACTAAATATGCGTCTAATTTCAAATAATAGGTGAGCCAGGTGTGAAAGTAAAGCTAAATTTTATCTTTTATGTAATATATAACTTTTACATTCAAAGAATTATCTACCATTCAAGCATACAAGTTCGTTCCAAAAAATAAGGGGTGCACAAATGGAGATCTTGCCGCTCGACGTACCATTATGCCTTACCTGTAGACATGTCTAGTTCACCCTGGACAACAATCGGCGAGTAGGTACGTCATGCTGATTGGCAAATCCTTTCACCACGATGGCAAGCATTAACTATATAGTAATAAATTATTCCTATTCTCTATTCTATTATGTTCTATATATTTATAAATCATATAATTTCATAAACACGAGTGAAAAATGTGCAAGAATTGGTATAATTCTGGCAACCCTGCACAGTGAACGTTAACTTTTTTTCTTTCTTTCTTGGCTTTTCGTGGTTAGCGTTTTAGCCGCTTACAAAGTGTTTTGGTGTTCTTAAAACGGGGAAATTTATCACGGTAAAGAAATAACAAAATTGTAACAAGAACATTCTTTAATGCTGTGACGTACCTACCTACTAAATTTGATAAAAACTGCTGTCTGGAAACTGTGCGGTAAACACTTGGACAGTTTTTTTTGTTGCTGCTCGCGGTTTTCATTTCAGTGTTATGGACACAATATCGAATCAAACGTATCGATGCTGTACTCATGAGTAGTATCGCATAAAAAGTATCGTACGTGTAGTCATAAAAGTATCGAAGCAAAAGTATCGATACGTTGAGGTATAGATACTTTTGTTCTGCAGATTTTCTCTACTTAAAGGCAGAATAAAACACATGAATTTGCCTTTTTTTATTGATTTATGGTTTTTAATTGAAACAAATAGTAAAAGATTTTGATTAATTCAATCAATTGATCAATTCAATCTATCGTCATTTTACATAATTTGTGTTATTTAAATTTCCAATTTCCCATTCCTCCTCAATCACTAAAAAACAAAAATCTATTTTGTTTTTGATACTGTATTGTCTGCTTTTGAGAACAAACGTTGTGAAGAAGTAACAAACTTCTTTTAAAGAGGCAAATGGTGGCATACAATATAAAGCCAAATAATTTGTGATAAAGGTTCCCATTAAAAATAAAATCGCTAGGTGGCTTGCGTTATGATAATGAAGTGTCCTAAGTAGGAATTATTCGGAACGATACGATATTTGTCCAGATGTACTAATACCTGAAAAGTATCGAGTACAAAAGTATCGGTATCGGAGGGAAAAGTACTCGATACCAAAAAGTATCGATACTTTTTCCGTTGCCCTTTTCAGTGTTATTGGTTCTCACTAGCGCTACATGATAAATATAAAACAAAAAAGGAATCTTCCATTTAAGTGACACGTATTCAGCATCAGATGAAGCCACTGGAAGTGGTGCTGGATCTGTCACGCACCCCTCAGATATTCTCACAAAATAATTATCGTCAGCAGTTTTCACACATATTCCAAAATTGTGAACCTTCCTCGATACGCAGGTTTCATCATGTTTCCCTTCACCGTTAGTTCAATTAGAAAAGTTACGGATTAAAATAATAGATCCATCACACAATTAAGAGAAACCACAGCTCTCAAGACATGTAAAATAGGAAAATAAAAATTAACGCATTTTACAAAAAAAAAATCATTTTATTTCAGATCACTTGTTTGCAAAAAACTAATCTCATTTCATAAAAAAAAGACAATAAAATAAACATCACAGAAAAATACACTGCATAAACAATAAACACTGGAATGTTAGAATTTAAAATTGCTGAAGAATTAATAATAAAACAATGTTCTTACTTCTCACCCTATAACAAATTCCAGTAAAACTTTTTTTTATATCTGCGTCAGTCGCCAGAATTAAAAGAATTTTTTTGAGAGATTTCGGCGCTTAGGAACGACGTAGCCACCGCTTCAGCCTCTCATAATTATCTACAGTAAAAATACAGCTATTTAACGCCGTTATATTATTTAATCATTTGTACATTATCACTTTTTTCACTTCTCATGCTCTAAAAGTACATCAACAAGTATCTATCTATATAGCCTTGCGTAGCGGGATTAAAGTGGATCATTAAAACTGTAATTTATTCTAATTTCCATTATTAATTAATAATATATTTAACAATATAGTCTATCGGCAGCTATCTAGCGGGCTATCATCTGTATTTTTTTTTATAACTAAGAAAATTGTATGTACATTTACAAATTATCAACTTATATGCGTCCGATTTTCGCACATGGGTTTATGGGAAGAAATAGCCTAATCTAACTGGTTCAATTGGAGAATTTACAAATTCTCGACCAGTATACACTAGGCGATGACAAAGTCGGAGATCTAATTCTAATCGATTGCGAGAATTTAAATAATATTATTTGTACTCTGGACATTTATGATATCCATTGGAAAATTGGTCCCCAGATTCGCAAAGGGTATATTCAATGTAATACAATAATTTGCACAATTTGTCACTTATTTGAACAATGTAACAAAAGCAATCATAGATTACGACAGCTCATGGACCCTTGATGATAGGATTTCTTTCAGCTTAGGCATAATTTGATACATTTTCCTACCTACTGAAATAAATACTAATCAATGGCAAGACTCCGGAAACCCGTAGTAACTTCTGCACTTTTTTCCTTCTCCTTCTTGTTTTTTGATTTTTTGCCCACCGCCATCCATAAATCGCTGTTCAGTTTTTCCCTGTGAACAGAACACACGTTGTGACATATTTTGTACCTTAAAAATATCGAAAAACAAGTCAAAAAACCTAGTAAGTTAGGCTATTGACGAAAAAATACAAGTGTTTTATTTTTTATACCGAATGTCGAATGTAAACTCAAGAAACGCGAATCACAACTCAAAAAATTACGCTCGTGTAGTCTCATCTTTATTGTCTGTCACAACTGTGACACGTCCAATTTTATTCAGCCCTCAAAAGCGAACATTTTCCGCTAGTCATTATAATATTACGTCGAACTTGTTTCTATATATTTTTTTATAATATCTAGTAACGGAACGAACAAGTCGTGCGCCTGATGGCAAGTCACAAGCCTGTCCATAACAGTTACAGTGCCACTCAGAGTTTTCAATCACAAAGATCTGAGGGGCACTGCCACTGCGCCTGTGTCCCTGAGACATAAGTTGACAAGTCCCATGTGTCTGTAATTTCACCAGCCCTTCCAAACCGGAACGCAGTAATGCTTACTTGGCCACCGAAATAGGTAAGGTGGCAGTATTTCCCTGGACGCACTCTTTCACAAGGAGCTCTACAGCTACTAAGTATGAATATAACTCAGAGATAGAAAGAGATCGCAACGATCTACTATGCTACAGCTGTATAACGATAATTACGATAGTTACTCAGGAGTGGCACAAATGATGTTAAATAAATAATAATATTATTGATTTTATGGACCTGTGTTTGATAACCAAATCGAGGGCATCTTTCGTATGGTCTGCCATTTTTCCATTCGTGCCGCCGAAGTCTTCTGGCAGATCTTCCTTACTCAAATACTGGAACAGTGTACTCGATGTGGATGTATGGAAATGTATCTATGAACAAAAATATTTGTCACAACATAAAACACAATAAAAAAACAACGACTTTAATCTATAGATAAGAACATTCACAGCAACTAGGTACATGATCCAAACAAAACACTATCAATAGTGATAGGATTTTGTTTTACTGTTGAATTTTGTCAAAGAGTATCATTACCGTAGTACCATGGACAGACGTGACGTCTACACCTATTGGGGATGTGCTAGGCAGGCATATACTAATGACGGTTTACCAATGATATTTATCCATAGTTGGGGAATTCATATAAAGCCCCTGGCAAAGTCGCTATTTGTGGCACAATGCGTTTCATTTTGCTTTGACCCAGGGGTCTTCCATACTAAAAAGAAAAACAAATTAAGTAAAAAAAATACAGTCGATGTTGAAATTATTGATGTTACGTTAAGTACTAAGAAAAGTACTTTGAGTTATGTACTTGCGGAAAGGCAAAGACGCTGCATGGTCTAAAGATCTTTAGACCATGCAGCGTAGTACATTTTATATTTTTAAAATTTATGTTGTGGTAACCGTAGTAACTATTTTATTCATATTATCCTTATACTCTGTTATCATGTAACCAAAACACTCTGTTGCTTAATACTCTATGATATTGATGTGTTGTGTCTTCACCGCACGTGAGTGAAACACAGCGTGTGTATGGATCGTCGCATCTAGTACGCTAGTATGTACATTTATTTTTATTTCGAGATATTGCCACCTAAAGTATATTTTCTTTGAAAAATTACGTAGATTTTGCATAACAATAAAACTGAAATTAAATAAGACATTAAAAAAGCCGTTAAAGGTATTTCAAATTAAATTTACTAGCGCCCAAACTTGTTTATGTCAGCGAGATTTTTTTTAATATATTTCTTGTGCTCATTTTTACACAAATTACATAATATTTGCAGAATTAGTTGCAAAATGACAACTTAACTTAACTTTTCATGCTTATAGGAGAGTCATAAAATTTGACTTATTATATAATATGTATATAATTTATTTTGCTTCATGTAGTTCGTATTATTTTTATTACTTTCATGTGATAAAAGCACTTTGGCGTGCATTTATTATGGTGGTTTTATTATTATGACGACCTCGGTAGCTGAGTGGCTTGAGCACCGGTTTTCGTCGTGTCGTCATCTCTGAGGTCAATGTAGGAAACTAACTTATATATATTGTCTCGGATCTGGGCGTTTGTGGTACCGTTGCTATATCCGATTTCCACAACACAAGTGCTTTAGCTACTTACTTTGGAATCAGAGCAACGTGTGGGTATTGTCTAATATTTATTTATTTAAATAAGGGTACTATATAAGGTTGTTTTATCACTGTGACAAACGCCACAAGTCAGTGGTAAAAATTGCTTAATGACATGATTGTTGTAATTAGTCGTAATTAGTAGTTGTAACGAATCGATTTACTTCCTCATTCCTAATGTGTACGATTTGGGACTCTTCATGGCTGGAGTGAATCCCTGAGCCAAACTCAAAAGCCGTAACCGTTCCCTATGCACCACAAAAACCATGAGTGATAGAGATGTGTAAATGGGATGTGAGTCTAACGCGATGTGACTGCGGTGACGACACAGTCCATTCGGCACCTGCTCGTGAGTGCCTTGTGCCTTATTACCAGTACGAGGGAAGATCTCTACGCGGCTGCGGATAGTGCAGTCAAGTTAGCAACATAACATTCGAAGTAAATATAGTCGTTAAACAAGAGAATCATCGACGCGATAAGAATAAGAAGACAATATCGAATAAGCTTACGCGTGTCATCGTAGCTCAACGTTGTAGCCAGGCGTGGGTCTATTTTACATAAAAAACCTACCCAATAAAACAAAGTAAACAAGTAAAGGGAATGAATCTCAATTATGTTCCACCAAACGGTGTTGGGCATCGTCCCACGCGGCGTCTTTATTTAGACGCCAATCGATCGACACTCGTACCAGCATAAATATTGAGATGTGGACTTCACACGCACGCGATGTTATTATTTGTTTCAGAGATGTTAAGACATTTTTTTTATGAAGGTACAGTGCACCTGTCTAATGAATAAAAGATTTATAGCTATCTTTGAATTTTTACATTATCCACGTATTTGCTACGTGTTTGTTGGCATTCTTATTTGTTTAGGCATCTAGGGACAACGAAGCTTAGGGTAGATTCATCTAGAACAGAGCATCTTTCTATGGCTACCTGTTATCTACTTCGATGAACTCGTTAGTGGGAAAGATTAGGTAGTTTATCTTCTATCTATGGGTATCATCGAGCTCATTCAGTAGATCATGAAGTTATAGGCAGGTTGATGGAACAAAGTAGACAAGACGCTACTGTTAGCTATTATCTCAAGAGGAAACGTATTACGATTGTCCATCAGAGGGACTTTATGTCTCACATTATGATGGTGTCACATGAGGAAATAATCAGACATACGCAAGAAGAGCCATGGCCTTTTCATTGCTGTATCCGTCTTTACTGTTGCTGATATCGAATACGCTTGGGACGATGGAAGCACGACTATGTCAACCGTATTTCATATAAGTGAAGCACTTGTTACAAAATTTAGACTAACCATATCGGTGATCTCCTGCTTCATTAGAGGCTTCATCACAGCGAACAGTTTGTCCATGATCGAGGGCACGTTTACCAGGTGGATCTCTTTCAATCTTATCGGCATCGCATCCTGGAATTTGTTTATTAAACAACTTTGATAAGACTAATAGGGAGAATTCTCTCGCTTTTCTAGAGGGAGGATTGATTTGGAATCCCGAAGTGAGTCAGTATAAACAATTTATAAATTCCTTATCATCCCTTACGTTAATTTAACACTGACTGCATGAGAAACAGGTTCAAATTTCTTTGTTTAATAATGTGAAAAATTGGAGAAGATAAAAAATGAATTATTCCAAAAAATATTCGAAATTACCTATAAAGCTCTCAAACAGTTATATCAGTACAGTTCACTCGATTTTCCTGTACTCTGATATGTATTTTGTATATGTATGGCCAATGGTTTTAATAATTAAAATTATTTATCTTTCTTTGTTAGATTTTTCACAATTTTGCAATTTCCAGCGTCCGGATTAATTCCGATCAAAAAATCATCGATGATTTTTTTATCGGAACTTAGCATTGAAATTACTAACCTCTTGATATCTCGATATCCGCCTTCCCACGGACATATTAAATTTAGTTAGCATCTTTAAGGATATATCTTTGGCATCCATGAGGATTATGTCTGCTTCTTGCAGCGTGCTGTCCTCCAGCAACCAGGCGTCTGTGGTCAGTATGAAAATCTTGGCATCTTGGAGATAGTCGTAATTATCAAGACCCGGGTCATTAAGCTGCCAAATCCAGAGGTTCCTGTTTCCTGATATATGAAGCTGGGCTCGGTTTCTACAAAAATTGTATTTTTAATGATATCTACAGTAGGTACGATATATTTATTATAATATATGTACATATATTATGTAACCAATTGATCTGAAATTTTAAATGGCATTGATTTCTTTCCCCCAACCGATTGTGGGTCAGGTTGGTGCCTTTGAAAAGCATTAATGACGTTTACCTACTCTCGCCTAAAAATGTCTGTAACTCTCTTAAATTTGATCAACTTCTGCTGTCCCGATTTTTTCGTACCATAATGAAATTATCGTTAACAAGCTAACAGCATTAAAAAAATAGTCAATTTAAGTAATTTTATATAAAAAATATTTTATTCAATTTGTCCAACTTATGCTGTTACGATTTTTGTCGTCCCACACGATGAAATGATTCCTTCATGAAGTTGAATCGATCAACACTAAAAAAATTTTGACAATTTTATTCATTTTTATGGACAACACACGCCTGACCAAAAAATTTACTATACCAAAAATGTTTTCACCATTTTTTATTTCCCCGTACTGTCCCATTTAACAAACACTATATTTTTTTATATTCTATATTTGCAAAGAGCACTTTTTCTAGCAGAGTCTTTCATGTCAAGGGTATTTCACCAAACGAATGTTGTAATAAAAATGGAAGTAAATTAATTTGCTACTTCGCGAACCCAGTGAAGCTTAAATCGTGCAAAACAGCTGCGCTTGTGTTGAATATTTTTTCATGCAGTTTATTATCCCACCCTCCCTCCGCATAAAATAAATAACACAAACGCAACTACAGTCACAAACCATCACCAAGAATATACCCGTGGAGAGGCGAAACATGTATTTATGTGTATATATATTACACTATATACATATATACTATATACAAATTGAGGCTATTTATTATGATTCATTATAATATTTATAATACTTATGTAAGTAACTGAAAAAAATATGGTATTTTTTATTTATTTAGTTTATTATATTTCCTTCTCATTCTCTCTTGCACGCCATTGCCCGCTTATAACCTTAGCTCTCACTGTCCTGGGTTGGCTGGAAGAGATCTCTTTTAGAGATAAGTCCTTTGCTTACTTTCTGTTAATCTAATGTTTCTGTTGTATTTATTTGGTGCAATAAAGAATATATATTAAACATTTTTTTTTAAACCAAAATATAAGCCACTTGTTACAAATGTGTACGATGCTGGTAGGTTACGTGTATAACAAAAAAAATCTATTTCTTTAACATACTTTCTGTCAACTATAACCCTATGGCTAAGTGGTATCGTTTTATAAACTAAACTATCTAGGATAACCGTTAGCAGATCATTTTATCGTAACTAACAGGCCAGCTTCAGATTGATGTTGTAATTAATTCAGCGGGATATTGCAAATTCGCACAGCGCTGTAGCAAGTTAGCAGTGAAATATTCATTGCAACATCCGATTCATCATGGCGTGATTACGATTTAAAAAAAATAAGTTTACCCTTGTACTTAGTAATGTATACAAATGGGGAATGGACTGCAGAGTATTTGTGCATTTACTTATGTACACTGCAGTAGCAAGTTGCATTATGAGACTCCAGAATTGTTTTTTTTTTATACCAAGTAATGGGACGAACAAGTCGTGCGCCAAGTGGCAAGCGACACGCCTGTCCATAACAGCTGCAGTGCCGGAGCTCTACGGCTAAGTTAAGCTAAGCTCTAAGTTCTAACTGGAAAAAATATTTTTAACTGCTCAAAAGAAGATGCTGAATCACCAGGGTCATCAAAATATGTTACAAATTTTAGATTTTTTTTTACTCCCTTCAAACATTTTTTTTATTCTTTCTCGTTCTTTTTTTTATTCCGTTTTTTACCATTTAAGGAAATTTTAACTTCCGTTTTAAAATTGACAATCGCTATCGGTTTTTATTGTGTATATTATTATTATTTTCTTTTCTTTTCTACTTTCGCGCTCCTCAAATAGCTTAATTCATGGTCTGTGGCAAATAAACGGAATTTGAATTTAAATTTGAATTGTGACCTAAGGGTACATCGCTTATAGCATCGCGGTTGACCGCTGTGTATATGTGGAAGGCTCTAAGGGTCGTATTCTAGAACTCTGCTCAATGCTCAAGTCAGGATTGCAATTGAAACACAAGCACTGGAAATACGACCCTAATGGCAGGGACTTGAGTATGATTTCGAGTGCTTTAAACCATACTCAAATCCTGACTTGAGCATTGAGTAGAGTTCTAGAATACGACCCTTAGTCTGTATAATAATTTAGTAGAGGACCTGAGGGCGCCAAGGTGGGCACGGACCTCGGTTCAGGGCGCTACTGAACACTTCCAGAAGCTCACTTATAGCAAGAAATGTATCCGCTTATTGCTAAAATGTATTATATGAACACTAGTAGTGTCCTCTAGCGACTTTCGTACCACAGTAAACTAAAAATAAAAAATATGTAAAATGTATTTTACCGAGTTTTTTGGTTTTCGCGATTGTTACAAATTGGAAATTAAACTATTTTCTCCAGATCTAAATTACGTATATTTGTTTTTTCAAACAAAAAAGATTTTGGTTTGACGGTTGACTGGGAAAAGTACACGGGATTTAGACACGGTAAAAAATAGGGTTCCATTTTCAATTTATAATGTATTGAATATAAAATACAACCTTCTTATCACAACACTAGTGACAGTTTTAATAATTGTCTTAAAAAGTACTTATTTATGTGTATTGCAGCTTGTGCAATGTTTATAAATAATAATATTAAAGACAGCACCGATGAATGTAGTAAAAACGACTGTAAAAATCGAAAATGAGGAAAACCTCGTGAAACCACTTAGATAAACATCGTAACTTAGATTTCCAATTAAGATAACATGATAAAATTGTAAAAAAACAAACGTAGAAATTTCTGAAATGTTTGAAAATAATTATATCTTTTTGTTAAAAAGAATCGACCTCAAGAGTTTGTGGAATTAAACATATTTGTTATGTGTCATTGAAATCGATTAATGGAAAGTGGGTGAAACCCAATAAATTAGATTCAACCCCTAATTTGCCATCCTTACACGGTAAAAACAGATTACTTAGAAAAAGACAAAATTCTTTTTATGAAGACAAATTTATTAAATCCAACAAAACGATTCTCTCCCTATAGACGCTAGAGAATAATTACTTGATAATAGTAAAAAAACGTTTCAAAAGTGTATTTTCGTTACAAGACAAAAATATTTAATCCAAGAGCAAATTAATTTACTTCAAGTCACAAAGCCACTCTAGATTCAACAAAATATTTATTTGTTACTAGAAATGTCCGATTTTGATTTGAAAAAAAAAAGAATGAAAAATTGAGAGGTACTTAATTATTTGACTGAAGATTTATGTTTTCTAATATCAAAAAGGATAAATTTACAGGGTTATGGACCCAACAGTGCCAAACCTTAAAGTAGCAGAAATAGGATGGAAATATGGAATCTTCTCAAATACTTGAGGACCATCCAGTGCCGTATAAATGCTACAGCGCGGCAGAGAGCACTAACAATTTCAAATATATGAGATGACTTTATACTATTGAAGTTAACAAAACGATAGCGCGTTTCAGAGTACATCTAATGCCATCTAGCAGTGGCGTGATGGAACTAATTGCATGTTATGCTTGTTACAAGTGTATATAGTTTGATTTCATGCTGTAACCAAATTTCTTGAATTATGACTATAAAGAACACCCTAACAAACTAGAGATACTACGTATTGTTTCTTTGGATAAATGACTGTTTATGATTTTTATGATTACAAGCACAAGTAAAAGTAATCGTTACCGCGTGCGCCTTCGGCGACATGTCACGACAAGATTGACTATGAAAACGCAACGAAATGTTGCTTTAAGAATGTACTCTAGAATTTAGAATATTAATCTGAATAGAAAACTACTTCTTTTTTTGTTTAAGAATATATTTTCTTAAAATACACCCAAGAAATTTTGAATTCATTTAAGATTATTTAAATTTGATGTAAGAGGTAAAAATTTCTTGATATAAGTAATGTCCAATTAATTGATTAGAAATGAAATAAAATCTTGAAGTGAACGTATTTGTCTCAAAGTTAGAATAAAGTTAAGAGTAAAATTGTATTAGAAAAAGATAAGCAGTATTTTTGTAGTGACAATATTTTATTACTTTTAATAAATATTTTTTCAGAATTAGCAAATATTTTGAGAAATTTCTACTAATAAGAAAGAGCCTTATTAGTAGAAATCCTTTTTTTCTGTGTAGAGATGGAATGTTTTCTTCAAATTTGAATCGTTTATTTTTTATTATTATTACTTTGTTTTAGCAACTACTACCCGCACTAGCAAACCCTGTACCGCGAGTGCCACGGACACACATAGACAACCACAAATTACACCCAAGTTCACGAGAGAAATAAACGTAGGCCTTACAAATATTCTTCCGGCCCGGGAATCGAACGCCCTCTGCGCGGCAGTCCACCATAGTAACCATTCGGCCACGGAGGCAGTTTTACTGATTTGACAGTAATTGTTTTGGACGGATGTCGGACTTAGAACGGGACTAGATCCCCAGCTATGACAATTGCGTAGAAACTGTAGTTATGCAAAGGACTGGCATTCGCAAAATAAGTTTATAGCAGTTATTATATATATTTATATAATATTGACGATTTGATCTGAAAACGATCTTCGTAATCGAACTTAAAGGTGCAAAACTCACATTATACTAAAAGTTTTCTTTATAGCAGGCGATTCTGGGTCTCTGTTACTCAACAGATCTGGTGAAGATCCTCTGATGGTGAAGAAGAGCTCTGCAGCTGTTTTCGCCTTCTCCAGATCGTAGTAACAGCTGTGTAGGAACCGAAGGAGCAGGCCATCCGCTGGAAGTAAGATTTACAATATCTAAATAAATATCAGTAGGTGTGTCTGATAAGAAGACAGAGCAATAGTAGTAGAGCTCCTTGTGAAAGAGTTCGTCCAGGAATTACTGCGTTCCAGTTTCAAAGGGTTAGAGAGCTGGTGAAATTACAGATACATGGGACTTGTCAACTTATGTCTCAGGGTGTCGGGCGCAGTGGCAGTGCCCTTCAGATTTTTGTGATTTAAAGGTCTTGAGTGGTACTGCAACTGTTATGGACAGGCGTGTCGCTTACCATCAGGCGCACGAAGGCGCACACAGATGTCTTTCATGCTATTATGCGCAAGAAGGCTGCCTCACTCATGACGCGTGTGCGCGGCAGCGCTAATGGCATCGTAGCTGTTGTTGCCAACAAGCTGGACTGCCCCTACCAACTACATTGGGTGCAACTACACGTGCGTAGGATAGTGGTCTAGACGTGGCATTTCTCTAGAAGTAACATAATAACACAATAATAACTACTATACCATGGATCATACCATTACTATGGATCATGGTTCGAAATAAATAATTATATTCTATTATTGCGGGTGCGGAGAAACAACAAACATGAATCTAATTTATATCATGTTCTTTCCGTCCGAAATGGACAAGCTAGGGCCAAGGACAATGATTATCACATTTATAACGTCAAAGGTTATTTCAATAAATAAAGCTGTCATAATGTGGGATGTACACTGGCGCTCAGTGTTACATAAAATATAAAACGTGCAACGAGTCACTCACGTGTTAAAATCAGTATCTAGATGTAATTGTACCACTTCTCATTAACTACCGTAAATGACCGACATTTTTACCGTAATTAAATATGACGTACGATACGACACGCCTGTCCATAACATTTGCAGTGCGACCAAGAGCTTTAAATCACAAAGATCTGAGGGGCACTGTCACTGCGCTCGACAACAGAGACATAAGAGTGGACAAGTCTGTGATTTCACCAGCACCGTTACTGCTTGCTCACATTACTGCTTGGCGGCAGAAATAGGTAGATGGCAGCACTTCCTGGACGAACTCTTTCTCAAGGAGTTTTACTGCTGTTAAAATAATATGCCGATAGCAGCCCGTGTAATACCTATATAGAGAACAATTCACACTTAACAATATATTTAGATTACGTAACAGCGATAACTCATAACCATGTCAGCGTTTATTACATAACAAGTAATAAGAGTATAACGGATTAAAAGATTTTTTACTCTAAAATTGTAGCAATATATTAAGTTTTACAATTAGATCTATGGTCCTCTTTAATGGTCCTGTTGTATAAGAAAATTCTGCAATATGTATTGTGTGGCTATTACAATGAATAAACAAATACTTTACATGCGTCTTTGGGTAGATGGGGCTGGCTATTCGTCCATTGCCTCATGGTGTCGACCAGGCTCTGTTTTTCTTCTTGACTTTCACCTCCGGACATGGTAATTGGAGTTATCTGAAACCTTTTTTTTTTGCAATTGACAAATCGATTTCAAAGGTGATTGATAGTAGAATACAAGAAAATGTCAAGACCAATAATACGAGTTATATTGATTGAGAAACCAACGGAGCAAGGAATAGTAGAAATAAACACGCCTCGGCATATTTATATTTATTGTTGTCAGGCCCTTGAACATCCTTTTTTGTTTCTTAAAAGAGTTTAAGTTGTACAATTAGGTATTGCAGAATATTACGATGTTTAACTAAGCGTACAACGACGAGTAGTGGTTGCGAAACTTTATGGTGAAAAATCGCCTTCTTACGTTACAAAATTTGTATACTTAAGATGTGATAACCATCTTTTTGTAATTATTTTCTTGCTGTAGCCATTGAAATTTCATTTCAGAGTAACTTTTTTGAAATTGAAACCATACAGGTACCTAAGTACACGCAAAAACGTCCTAAGTATGATTAAGATGCGTTCGCTGAGCGTGTGTATATCGAAGCCCACTAGCCATGTGTATATGAAGGAAGTATTTCTTCGATATCGGTGTTTTATGGAAGAGCCACATTCAGTAGGAAAAAGATCCTTATGTGCCTCGCGATTCGCGATTTACCAGCCACTTGCCTAAAGTAATTAAAAGAGAAGTTCTTAAAGGTGATCCTTGCCCAGGAATGATAATAAGAGTAGTATTTTTTTTTTAATTCACAACATGGCATTTTAGCCGTCATCGTCGTTTGAAATTCAAGCTAGATCTAGTTGTGTCGTAAACTTTACCTTGAGCGAATTATAAACAGATTACCTAGAACGGTGATCAAAGTGGACTGCATTGTCTACATTGACCCCCGGGAGTTCATTCCAACCTATAAAGGTCCCAAGTCAGCGAAAAAAATAGGGGGTGCACCCATTTAGGGAGGTCGTGACCAAAATTTAGGCTTCCCATAAATGAAATAATCCATATTTTACAGTTTATTTTATATAGACATATATAAAGTTCTTAAACATTTCAGAACAAACAAGACATTCGTTTAAATAAAGGTATAAAACTTAACGTCAACTGGTTTTTTATTTATAAAGTTTCTCACTAGCACTTAGTTAGCTGTAAAACACACATTTGAAGTTTAAAAAATTTTTGAAAAATTTAATAATAGTAAGGTGGGGGTCAAGGTGGGGCAAAAATGGCAAGTGGTCCACCAGACAAAAAGTTTGGAAAACACTGACCTACAATATCTCGAAATTTACTTTCCTTACCCCTTAGTTTGTTTTAAGAACACTCTGACTGAATTACACGATTTAATTCCGCCTTCCCCTTTTAGACATAGGCTTGGGTTTCACTCCTGTGTTGTGGATATTCCAAAGATTCGCACGAAGCGTTACGCTTCCGCATTTATATGGCGAACGGCTATGGAGTGGAATACCCTGCCTGCAGTCTTGTTCCCTGAACGTTATAACTTGAGCATTTTCAAGGCGAGAATGAATAGACATTGTTGAGGTGTGCATGCTCCATCGTCGACATCATCGTCACTTTCCATCAGGTGAGATGGAGGTCAAATGCGCATTTACATTTGAATAAAAAAGTGCGAAAGGGTAAATAGGTACAATTATTACATACGTAATATATGGGGTGTAATTGTTAAATGTGCCCAGGCGATTTTTTCGTAAATATGAGAGATTTATCAAAAACCTTTAAATTTGATATCAAAAGTATACGTTGCCTAATGAGTAAAACGACATCAATAACTTCTTATAAAACTAAAACTATCAAAAAAATTAACAGTAAATCGTCACATACTTTTAATGACATTCGTAGAGAGGTTTTGGTTCCGAATAATTGCTTTGAATATAAAATTTTGTATTTACTTAAAAATAAACATCACTTTGTTTTTACTCTATTTTTTTTCTTTCATAATATAAATAATACAAAGTGACGGGACGAACAGGTCGTGTGCCTGGTGGTAACCGTCACGCCTGTCCCTAACAGTTGCAGTGTCACTCAGACCTTTAAATCATAAAGATCTGAGAGGCACTGCCACTGCGCCCGACACCCCGAGACGTAAGTTGACAAGTCCTGTGTGCGTGTAATTTCACCAGCACCCTTACTCTTCGAAGCCGGAACGCAGTAATGTTCACATTACTGCTTCACGACAGAAATAGGTAAGGTGGCAGTACTTCCCCGGACGAACTCTTTCACAAGGAGCTCTACTGCTACTAAATTTGAAAAAAAAAAATTGCTAAATTAATTTATGGTGGTTTCGTTGTCTATAAACTTATCCCCCTGCTGAGCACGGATCTCCTTTAAGGTCCACATAGCTAGCTCAATACGGGTTGCGGAGCGCTTACGCTAAACTAGTTGGTTGGTTTGCTGTTAATAACCTACTTCTTAATGAGAAAAAAACAAATTGTGTGATATTTACATTGCCCAATGTTAGAGAGACTTTTTTAACCAACATTGTAGTTAGAAACGAAAAATTGAATCTTGTGGATACAGTTGTATTTCTAGGTATAACGTTAGATGCTAAATTGCAATGGGGTCCCCATATAAGTAAGTTATCAAAACGGCTCGGCTCTGCAGTGTACGCGATTAAAAAAATAAGGAAACTTTCAGACGTCGAAACCGCTAGATTGGTTTACTTCAGCTACTTTCACAGTCTAATGACATACGGCATTTTGCTTTGGGGTAATGCCGCCGATATCAATAGAA
>NW_020653336.1:0-34188 GCF_003589595.1 Hyposmocoma kahamanoa
AATGCAAATATCACCTTTAATGATGTAGTAGCAGTAGAGCTCCTTGTGAAAGAGTTCGTCCAGGGAAGTACTGTCACCTTATCTATTTCTGCAGCCAAGCAGTAACGTCACCATTACTGTGTTCTGATTTCGAACGGTAAGTATGCTGGTGAAATTACAGGCACTTGGGACTTGTCAACTTACGTCTCAGGGTGACGGGCGTAGTGGAAGTGCGCCTCAGATCTTTGCCATGTAAAGAGCTGAGTGGCACTGCTGTTATGGACAGTCGTCAGGTGTCATCAGGCGCACCACTTGTTCGTCCCGTCACTTGATATTATAAAAAAAGACATCCTTATCCACAGGGCCCACAGTGTGTACAGCTATGCCAGTGAAATCGTCAAATAACTACAGCGATACTGTGTTTTGTTTTTATTCTTTAATATAAAACCTACCGGTACATTGGCTACAAAAAATTGCGCGATTGATTGTGATCTATGAAACAAACTTGTATTCTGAAGACATGAGCTAAATTCAGTATTAGATGGAAAATGCTCAAGGTTTCAAATATTAATATGCTCATATCTTGTAGTGATGATCTTAGCTTAGCTTACCGTAAATAGCACCAGAATAGTGCATATACGTAATGATATTGCTACAATGGTACGGATGTTACTGCCTACCTACACTGTCAAGAAGTAGTAGTTTACGTGTTCGTATAGGTGCAACTGAAATTGCACTTAGTTCAGTACTAAGTACTTTGCTCGCAAAACAGATAGACAAAAACAGATCGATAAACAAACAGATGAGGTTGTTATTTAAAAGTTCTTGAGTGGCGCCCGCATACAGGAAGACTAAGCATGGGCATACCACAAGGTGGACCCAATAGGTCCTCTCCGATCTGCCCACGCTGCTCACGAACCTTAAGCACCTGCTTAATCAGCATCACCTGTTTGTGACGGTCCTTGGGGGAAGTCTATCTGCAGCAGTGAGTGTCTTTCGCTTGAAATAATGATGATGAAGTACTAAGTGCGTGCCGAAACGTGTCTCAGCAAAATAAAATGCCAATCGATACTTACTTCCACCGTTCCTACGTGTTACTTATTTCTTTGTAAAATATTACACAATGATATAGTGAAGGGTTCGTTTCGAAATGGACGCGAAATATTCGCATCGGGATTTGCACGGACACTGGCTATTTGTTTCAGCGAACGTCTTACCTTACTCCCTAGCTGACCATTTCGCATGGACAAGCGGACGAATAGCGCAGGTGAGAGAATCCGACTCGCTTCGTAGTTGTAAATGTAAAACAATGAAGGAAACATTTAGCAACTGGTGCTAAAGGAAAATATAAAGTAAAAATTCTAATGGAGATCCCAGCCACAAAATAGGATCGTTGTAAATATATAGGAAATTAGAATTGCTTCCTAACACTGTAACTTGATTTCCAGTGTGAAGTTCAGACTATATTTCGGAAATCTATTGTGAGATTTTAAAGTTATATGTGTATACTATAGTAATGATATGTAGGTATACACTATATAATAAGTTTCTAATTCCACGACTGATGTCGGCAGACTTCAGCAAATAAGTAAAAAATAAACAAACAAAATTTGTTGTTCCGTGTAGGTATTTTTATAACGTCGGAAGGTGTAAAGAAATGGATAAAGTTGAAAAAGATGCCACTAGAATTTAAGTCGAAATGAATGAATTTGGTATATGAGCTTGAAATACAAAAAAAAGAAAAAAAAAAGGGTTATAATGAAAACAGCCGGCCGGAATAAAAACGTGATAACATAACGAAGTACTGTAGTGTTTTATTTGTTATAGTGTTGTTATATTTGATGACATTCACAATTGGAACCAAATTCATCGTTATTCTGTAGAAAAATATCAACAAAAAATGCGTTATGCTATACGTTGATCGTAATCGCGTACTTTGAACGTGAAATTGATGTGATGTAAAATTTTGTTTATTTACCTTGAGCGAGAAAAAACACGATTTGTTCTGTTGATTTATTCAATACAGCCCGCTGCTCTACGTTTCGCCGAATATGTTTTGACAGTCAATTTATTCGCGTAACCACACACCCGCTTTCTAAAAACACAACTCATTCTTAAGCAAGTGAACTTGAATTTTGAATAATCAGCTTGAAATAGATCAGGTTTTTGTAGTAGTATAGAGTAAGTAGACGTTCTTTATTTTTTATTCGTGCAACATATTATAAGTAATTATTGAATGAGCTTTATACGAAAATAGTACTATACAAATACACTTCATTGCATTTAAGAATAAAACGTCTATTTCTTATCGTAGTGGTATTCGTATCGTAGTCGTAGCGCATATTTTACGTGAGACCTTGTTGCCGTAGCTACTTCGACAATCTCAGCGTCATCTTGGGCTTGCTAAAGATATTTAAGAGTGTCTTCGCTGCTCCAAGCTGTACCCAGGCAAAGAGAGAAAATTCACAGCTCTTTCCTCCTCCTCCGTGACCGTTTAGCACAGGAGGTGTGCGTTAAATAACTCTTTAAGACACCGGCTAGAGTTTGAACTTTGGCGACTGTTCTAAATATCTGTGACGTCATCCTAAGGTGTTAAACGATAACCTTCCTGTCACAAAGTGTCTGAAAGCACATTAAGTGTGCCATAATCTGCGAAATAGCGCCGCAGATGTAGTTGTGTCGATACAATATTTTTTTATTGTTTCAATTTTGTGTAGTTTTAAGGCTACTACGGAACATAACCTAAGAGGACAATCATGCACAGAACTCTATGTATATAATGTGCGTTCACTACAACGATGCTACATTTACAAATTATTCATTTTAGATACGTAAATATCAATTCTCGTCGAAGAGTTTTTGTGAATGTTGAGAGTGTGCGTTATTTATTTATTTATTTAATATTCCATTTTCACCATTCAATAATTGCTATCGTGAAAATATTGACTATGATTTTTTAACACGCGAAGTATTCAAACTGTAACCGTAGCTAAAAGATTTTTAACGAAAAAAGGTCCACATATTTTTTCTTTAAAATGTGAACCGTGAAACGTGAGTTCTGTATCCTCATAGTAATTAATCGTCAATTAGACGTGTGAAGTTAACAGACCAAAAAGTCACACCGCTTTTCATCTGCTAAAATTAATTAATGGAAACGGTACCTATACAACATTTCCGGATGGTCGCGTTCCAATTTTTGTCGACAAATTTTATTTTTACGTAATTCGGAATGCGTTTTATATATTTTTTAGCTAATATCAAAGACGCATTTTATGATTTATTTGCTGTGAATAAATGTAGGCGTCTACTTTCATACAAATTATCTACGTGACCGTTTAGTAGCCGCGCTCTCCTTGTGAAAGAGTTCATCTAGGGGAGTACTGCCAGTTAACCTATTTCTGTCGCCAAGCAGTAATGTAATCATTACTGCTTTCCGGTTTTGAAGGGGCTGGTAAAACTACAGGTACATGGGACTTGTCAACTTTATGTCTGAAGGTGGCAGGCGCTGTAGCAATGCTCTTCAGGTCTTAAGCTCTAAGTGGCACAGCAACTGTCATGGATAGACGTGTCGCTTACCATTTTCGTCCGCACTTGATATCATAAAAAAAGAAAAGATGAATTCTGTAATTCCATTGTTCATTCAAATAAGTAATGTAATAAAATACAATCCATGTACAAGTGGTATTTTTGCACTTTGAAATGGCGGCACTGGTGTTGTTGAAATCTGTGTGTATTTCAACAATCCATAAACATGAAAACGAGTCTCGATCGTATCGTTTATCTGGCTTCTATAGTATCCAACTTGTTCCCAAATATCAAGATCCAAGCTTAACGGAAAGTATTCTATATTGTCTCTAACAGTACACAGAAAAAAAGGATTTCTACTAATAAGAAAGAGCAATTTCTCAAAATATTTGCAATTCTGAAAAAATATTTGTTAAAAGTAATAAAATATTGTCATTACAAAAATACTGCTTATCTTTTTCTAATACAATTTTACTCTTAACTTTATTCTAACTTTTAGACAAATACGTTCACTTCAAGATTTTATTTTATTTCTAATCAATTAATTGGACATTACTTACATCAAGAAATTTTTACCTCTTATATCAAATTTAAATAATCTTAAATGAATTCAAAATAACTTGGATGCATTTTAAGAAAATGTATTTTAAACAAAAAAAGAAGTAGTTTGCTATTCAGATTAATATTCTGAATTCTACAGTATGTTTTTAAAGCAACATTTCGTTGCGTTTTCATAGTCAATGTTGTCATGACATGTCGCCGAAGGCGCACGCGGTAACGTTTACTTTTACTTGTGCTTGTAATCATAAAAATCATAAACAGTCATTTATCCAAAGAAACAATACGTAGTATCTATAGTTTGTTAGGGTGTTATTTATAGTCATATTTTAAGAAATTTGGTTACAGCATGAAATCAAACTACATTTGTAACAAGCACAACTTTAACATGCAATTAGTTCCATCACGCCACTGCTAGATGGCATTAGTTGTACTCTGAAACGCGCTATCGTTTTGTTAACTTCAATAGTATAAAGTCATCTCATATATTTTGAATTGTTAGTGCTTTCTGCCGCTGTAGCATTTATACGGCTTTGAATGGACCTCAAGTATGGTTTGGCACTGAACTGGTGTGCTTTCACGCCAGTGAGACCATACTGTTGGGTCCATAACCCTAAAATTTACCCTTTTTGATATTAGAAAACATAAATCTTCAGTCAATTAATTAAGTACCTCTCAATTTTTCATTCATTTTTTTTTTCAAATCAAAATCGGACATTTTTAATAACAAATAAATATTTTGTTGAATCTAGAGTGGCTTTGTAACTTGAAGTAAATTAATTTGCTCTTGGATTAAATATTTCTGTCTTATAACAAAAATACACTTTTGAGACGTTTTTTTACTATTATCAAGTAATTATTCTCTAGCGTCTATAGGGAGAGGATCGTTTTGTTGGATTTAATAAATTTGTCTTCATAAAAAGAATTTTGTCTTTTTCTAAGTAATCTGTTTTTACCGTGTACTACAGGGCAAAACTTACAATACTGACAAAACTTGTTTACATCAGAACAGAGAAAATAAATTTCTCGATTAATATATGTTACGAACGAACTAAGTAAATAGCCTTTTTGTGATCTAAAATTGTAAGTTACAATTCATTCATATTAATAGCACATCGTCCCATTTATTAAAAAATTCAATCTATCGCTCAGTATGAAAATGAGAAATTAAAAAAAAAGCAGAACATTACGGTAACATATGCACAAATGAAGTTCAGATGATTAAAACCTCAAGCAATCAACAAACAGAGGCGAATCTAGTGGAACAATCGGTACATCTCTAATAGCCTGCAGTTACGATCTTTCGTTTTCACTTCCAGAGTAATTTGAGCCCAATTAACTGCCTGAGGACGACCGCGCGGAGATTGCGTCTTCTTCCTTTATTCTTTTTAGTGCTGCTTTTACACACGTACCGCGAACAAAAGGAGACACTTACAACCACAAGAGTTTTGTGGTTTTTAGAAATGCCCACACACAAAGTAAAACGGTTTTACCCACAAATTCTTCCAATGGAGGATTCCCAAATAAAGATTTGACGTCTAAAAGCAAAGAAAAATAATGAACTTTGATTCGGTTCAGTATGAACGCAGCTTGAGTCAATAGCGCTTCAGACACGCGAGAAAATTGCAAGGGCGACGTTATAGGCAAGGAAATAGAAGTATAATTGCATGCTTCCATGCTAAGTACGTTAGGTAGGTTAGGTAGGCTGGGAATAAATTTTAGCGTCATATTTATAGCTTGTTAATGTCAAAATCACGGAAGAAAGAAAAGAATGGAAATGGCATCGAGCAACATTTGTATCAAAACCGGTGTCGCCACACGCATTTGAAAACGTAATCTTACATTAGTTCTAAGATAACATAATTTTGATTGGTTATAAATTATCAAACGAAAATAGACAATAATAAAAAACATTTGGTAAAAAAAAATAAACTTATTTGGATCTAATAAGGTTTTATTATTACTAGTCACATAAAAGCTAAGAATCCTACGAACATAAACTTCTTGGAACAAAAGCAAAAAGTTGACAATCTACAGATAGGAAGTGACATTTAATTGATATCGATTGATATGTTTCATAACTAGCGGAATATTGAACTAGGCATTGCTTTATACTTGCTATAATTGGGGTTAACCACGGCGTACATGGAAATGACATTTACAGCAATTTCTTTGAGAACTAGCGTAGCTGACTTTTACACGCACACATTTGTTAGCAAATACGCATAAGGTTTTACTACACGCAAATATTAATTGACATTAGCTAAACAGGCGTGTACGTATACGTAGCTACATGCTACAATCACAGTATTAATGATATTTTATACTGTCATCGTACTTTCATTAACTAACTAGATTTCAAGTCAATCCGATCACTGGAAGGGTTGAAATATTAAAACACAGTCATCATAAAAATATTTATTCTCCCTGAAATATGATATATTTGTTCAACAATTAACTCTTTCTGAACTGACTGAACATGACTACACCTATAGCGTCGACGAGCTTGTCAAGATAATGAAAATACTTATTTCCGAAGGCGAAGAAGCGAATGATTTGTTTCATGAAAACTTAAAGAAAAATAACTGACAATGCTTCAGAAATGTTTTCACATTTAGATGTGGTCTATAATTTGTGAAGGCGACTCTGAGTTTCATGTCATATATTACCTGATTAACCAAATGATTTATTTCTTAATGAATGTTTCGGTTATTATTCATATGCATATAATTTTATGTGATGTCATTTAGTAGGTACCTAGCTTTTACTGCCTGTTGTGTTTCAGCCCATTTCTTCTTTAAAACGGATGCGACGGGAAACTAAAAAAATCAATACAAAACTGCAAATGTAAACCGTGCCTGCGATAAAACCAAGAACTCAAGCGGACGAAGGTGATGTATAATAAGCAAGTCGGGAGATAGGAATCATGTTGATAAGGGAAAGAAAATCTCAATCTCATAAAGTCTTCATTTGATACTCCACGAGCTTACGTGCATTGTAAAATTATCGACACTGTACCTTTTCTAACTATGTTTGCTTTTTTTCCATTAATATATCGTTTCTTACTTAAATTGAAAATTTTAAAAAACTATTGCGAGTGTTGACCAAACATTTAAGTAATCTAAGTAATCAAAATTGTTAGCTTTTAAATACCTGTAAACAATTTACACGTTGGTACCACTATAATAAAAAAAATGTTAAACTAAACCAAAACCGGGTTTCTAAATACAGAGTTCCTGCATACCGATAATTTGATTACAACACGCGGACCCAGTACCAAATGTAATACGATACTAGTGCAAGAAATTCATTGAGCGTCATTCGAATTATTCTTTTGATGGCGGCGATCGCTAGCAACCAATGTATATTGTTATTACCGGGTTGCAAGAAAATAGTTTTGTTTCGAAATTATAGTATTGTATTGTTCAAAATATTAGAAAATACAGAGTTTACAAAAACTCAATGAAATCACTCCCGGAGTATTTTGTATACTTTGGCTTCTTACGCGACATTATATAATGGCACAATTCGGCATATTTCTATTTTCTCCACAAAATAATCATATATAAAATTTGAACGACGACTGACGCGCTGTTGACACTCATATCACCGTCTGGTCATAAGCTAGGTAATGCGGACCCCGTCCACTAACCAGTCTATTACTAGTATATAAGTGGTTTGTGGTCAAAATAAACATACATGGCATAATAAATATACCTGGCATGCCTGGACCTAGTGTACCTTTTGTGTGAATACACTTAGTAACCTAACAGCCATCTGCCAATCGCAGGTATTTAGGCATTAACAAGCTTCGAATATGTATTTTTCTTATGACGTTTTTTTGAAAGTGTCGTGATTGTGAAAAACGTTAATAAATAGCATCTAGTTAACCCCATAGACCAATAAGAACAGTAGAAGTGGTTACTTAGCGTCTGACGCGTGGCAACTATAGGCTTCGAAAGACCTACTTGAGCTCAGTCCGCCTTTTGCTTTGTATGGTATGGTTGTGTCATTCTTTTGCGCAAATTCTGTAAAATCGTACAAAAATGCCTTATTGTGCTGTTTTGGAGTGTAAAAATGATAGCTGTAACAAAAATATTACTCGTAGTATTTAAAATCATCGGTAAGTCGTATTTCAATAAATTTGCAATTTTCGGATCATCTATTCGTTCAGATTTTAAACATTCGTCGTAGTCCAGCTACTGACCGCAGGATGGCAGCATGTTGAATAAAATCTCAATATAATGTCAAAATGTCGTAACTTGCAATTTAGGTATAGAACTTTCAACGATATAGTGACTGGGTAAAGTTTAAATTATATTAACAATCCAGAATTTGTATCTTTTAAATTAGAAACTATGACCAATCATTATCAAGATTTCATAGTATTTATCTTTTTGTTTGTGTGCGTTTTTACGACATCGGTTCCGATAGTAATCGAGGCGTATAGTGCGGCACTTCCATTGTTTTTCTTCCATGATTTGACCCTAAGAAAAGGGTAATAGATATTTGCTTGTGTGGGAGTCACGGTTGATCAAAGCATCTCTCTGTTACTGTTTGGTGCCAGCTGTTTCCATTCTTGCGTATAAATGGGCGTCAAGGTCGTCACATCTACCTTTTTATTTCGACCTTTGGCACCCTGTGCGACTATCTTGGACTAGTGATTATATATTAGCGCTAATTTTGTGCCGTATCAAAATTATTTTTATGATTATTAACCAAGAAATTGTTTACTAAAATCATGCCGTGCAACATCCAGTAACATTTCGCGTAAGAACGTTTTATTCTCGACTTGCGTCTGATTTTTTATTTATTCAATATTCAAGAGTGATGCTTGAAAATGCTCGCGGCGCAGGATTAACACATGTTGCCCTATTTTTTATTTGAATGTGGGGAGCCCGTGGGAAATCAAAATGTCTGCAAATAACCGTGAAGTAGGAGTACAAATATCTTACGTATTGTGTTGAAGAAATTTGTACATGCCAAACTTACATAAGTAAGACTAAAGTGGAAAAATGAATGTTTACAAACAAAAATAGATATCAGTCGTAATACGAAATGTCGAAATAACAACAATAAAACGTTTAACATTATGTTGCATTAATTCATTTTAAAAAGGTATTTACGACTCAGGGCGCGTTCCCACTATGTCGTCACGTTTTATTATCGTTGGACGACTGTCGTGTCTAGCCTGTTCCCACTAGATCGTGACGACAATAGGAGCTGCGACAATCTGTCGTCAAGTTTTTATCGTGACGTTTTTTTATCGTCCGACGACTGTCGTTCTAGCTGTTCCCACTGTGACGACAGTTTATCGTTGTAATGATAAAATATCGTGAACGACAGTTAATCGTGTCGTGCTATATGTGAACAACTTCATTTAAATATACAAGCCACGACACTGTAAACTGCACGACAATCTGTCGATCGATCTGTGTGTCTGTCAATCTGTCACAACTCAGTGGGAACGCGCCCTAAGAGCGGTTATACACGGCGACTTTTAGCAGCGATGCAAACGCGACGCAAACACGATGCGAACGCGATGGTTTAAATTAATCAACTAATTTATTTATTTATTGTATTTATTAATTTCATTTTTAAATTTACAATTAACAAAACAAAATAATGTGCATAAACCTATACAGACTTTTCGTACATAATTATTCAACATAATAGATTATTCAGATAAGACGACTTGATCGATGCAGTCGCACGTTTGCATCAATGTAATCGCCTATCAATCGCTAGTGTAGCGACGCAATCGCGCGTTTCATGAACGCGCGTTTGCATCGCTGCTGGATGTCGCCATGTGTAACCACACTTAAATGTAGGTTACGTGTTCGACCAATAGAAGTTAACGCAGGAAGACGCATATTAATTTCCACAGTAACTTAAAATGTGATTCACGGTTGTACTTTTTAATAATGTTGTCGTAACAAGAAAAATGTTTCTAAGTTCTTATTCTATAAACCATAGAATTCCTTCTTGCAGACCAACATACTATAACGAAGTATCGTTATAGTAATATATCTAGTGTAACGGCCGAAATAAATCATAGATAGCCATCCTTTTCTAACTTTAGCAAAAGTAATTAACCGATATGAATGAATCTATGAATCAATTCTAACTGGAACAAGGAAATGAAACGATGAAATATTTAATACAAACGATACCGTATTAAAGAAGGGTCGATACTCCAATTTTGTTCTTTATTCCAAAACACAGAATATATATGGGTTAAACCATGGTAAAACCATGTAAAGTCGTAAACTGTACCGAAATAAACATTCTTTGCGGAAGTTGGAGAAATTTTACTCAATTGTATTATCGGATAATCTTGTCTGTGGAAATGCCTTTATTTATTTATATTGCTTTTAGTTTATTTGCTTGTTTTTTTCATTGCTTGCAGTTTTTACTTTCAAAATAATTGTTCCCATATTTATAATACAATAAATGAAACGTGGGCTGTTTTGTAGTAACAAATAATCTGTCTAATATGGACTTTGATTACTAAGACAGAATAAATTCACTCTAATTAACAAATTTCGAAAAATAGACATAGTTTTAGAGACTGCGGTATTTCTCTAGGGCAGAAAGTAATCTTGATATTAATGTAATAAAATTAACAACGTCAAAGGTACAACCCAGTCCAAAACCAATAATTAAACAAAGCTGGTTTTTTGAAAGATTCACGAGTTCGAGTCCCGGTTATGGGACGGGCACCACAGAAATGTTGTTCATATTATTAATCACGTATTAATTGTATAGAATGTAATGTAAATAATACATATTAAGTATTAATTGAATACAGCATAATAATCAATTAATATCCCTCACCAATTTCAGTGCACATTTCAAATTCGCAAGCAGTGAATATTTAAATAAGCAACAAAATGAACTTTCCATTGTGTTCATAATTCAGCACCTCGTATGAAAACCATTTCACCCATTTGCTGAGGGTGCGCCTTGAGTTTTTCTTTGTAATCTTTCGTATATCTCATGTACCCCAATCCTCCATCTGAGCCTTAACATAATAATGCAGAGAAATAATTTACCAAATTCCTAACGCGTACATGAAAATAACATTTACGTTCAAGGTGTTTCTTAGCAAATTAGCGTTGATGTAAGTTAGGCAACTAGAATACGGATTAGAGGATACAATGTGTGACTGCGGAATTCATGTTAATACTATTACAACTTTACAAATACGATTTTCCAAGGAAAATAAATAAGGCGGAAATATAAGAAACCACTGTAACGCGCCTATATAAGCATCTAGGGTAATTTTTATGTCAAATATTGACATAGGTGTTTGGAAGTCACTAACGGCAGTTGTGACATGCCACGAGAATAATAAAACTTGACATTGTCATATTGGCATTTTATTGAATGATGTTTTTACTACCATGATATTATGATATGATATATATGACTTTTCAATCAATATATATTATGATATATATTGACTGAAAAGTCATATTACAAAATTGAAGACTACGTGTTAGGTAAAGATGTATGGAAAGACGACATGGTTCCAGAATCAACACGAATTTGATTTAAAATTTATTCCATAGCATTTAAGTTTATTTGAAAAGAGCAATTCCTAGAGTTTCTTGCTCGTTCTTCACAGGGAAGACAGCGTAGTGAACGAGCAGTAGCTTAAATGTGACGTTTTCAAGTGTAATTTTTTTTACCTATGGAATAAATGATTCTTTGACTTTGACTAATGTATTTTGTCAAAATATTTCAATAGTTATTTTTATTAATAAATAAATATTAGACAACATCACATACGTTGCTCTGATCCCAAAGTAGGTAAATGAAACACTGGAAAATACATGTCGGTGAGGTATGTTTGAAACTTGAACTGATGAACAAATTTTATCACTTGAAATAGCTGCTAGATAAACGTAGTTTACGCATTGTGTATTACGCATTAGTTGATTATTTGCTGAGATAGCGAGTTTGCATACTGCATCCCTTTTGTATTCGTTCCGAATCCGAGACCGTACAAACCTAGAAAACTCGGACCCACTTCGTATGTCGCTTGTGCACTAAGTCTGGGGTTTGACGGAGATCGAGAGTAGCCCCCCGAATTGGACGTAGTGCGCAAAAGCCCTAACGGGTTCAATTGATATGGTCGAGCCTTTGAATCATACCTCAGGAATGTAAAAATCGTACAAATAAGATTTTTTTAAATACTTAGTATGTCGTAAAAACAACTATAGTTGCAAGGGAAACTATTTACCGACTGTAAAATACTTCCTGTAAAAGCAAAAGTTCAATATTTGGCCTACAGCTAATCGCAGCAGTCGTTACAAATCTTATTTGTATATGTATACAATTAATAATAGTATAAAATTAATAAAGTATTTTTAACAATTTAGTTTTATATTGAAATTCTAAATTCAAATGTACTTGTTTTTGGCGGCTTTTTCTTTGTATTTGTCACTACTGTTTCTGTTTTCTTAGTAATTGTATATTGTCGTTCAAATAAATTGTAAGTACATTTCTTTTGGTCTTGCTCACTCCGCAATAGCACCTACCTGATCCCCGTGATATAGTTCGCTATTGAAAACTATTATAACAGTCAATTCAACTAACTATTATAAAATTAACTTAACGAATAAGTTTAATACTAGGCGAGCCCGTGAAAATAAATATGTATGTCCAAAAGTAAACAACTATTATGGTAAAAGAATAGATATTTCTTGCCAATTATACGAAACAAATTAGATGTTTTTTTGAGAGGCAGACAATTGTTATGTAAATTCACTTTGAAGAAAAAAAATAAAAACTAATATTTCTTGAAAGCATGCAAAGTTAAAGTCGACACTGGTTTTGCTAAATGTACTTGTACTAGGTCATACCTAGTACACGTATACAATACTATAGTATTGTGATTTTGAGTGTAATTTCGCCAACAAAACTTCGGCGTCAAATTGTTTTATGTAATTTTTAAGGTTTTACTGAACGTCACATCTAACACTAAGGAAAATTCCTTCAATCCGGCTATATTCGAACCAACGTTTTCCAGCAAATCGAGCTAGACTCTATGCCAACTAAGCCACGGAATAAACCAGCGGACCTCACGAATTTTTGTATGTGCTTGTTGCAGAACTTTTATTTTTGTGCTTAACGACTTTTTGCCGTAGCGCCATCTGTGAGAAATCTATTTCTTCACTCAGCGAGTTGTATTATGTTTTCTTGTATGCCTTTTGTATGAAATAAATAAAAAAACTAAACTTCTATTATGAAGATCGGAAACAGAGACGGTACAGGTACGGTAAAAGCTAGTTTCTACATTGACCCGGCCAGGGATCGAACCCGGGACCTCGCGACACAGGCGACACAGTGAATGTGATGTGCTAGCTATTCGACCACGGAGTTCGTCTATTATTGATTCATAAATTCCTTGGATCTGACTGCACTCGAACCAATATCTGTTGCCTCATCGTGGCTACTGCTCATACCAACTGAGCTACGCAGACCAAGTCAGCAGATCTTACGAATTTTCACTATCATGTTCATTAATTAAAGTCACTTTTTAAAAGAAACAGTAGTTTTAACATTAATCACATTGTAATAAAGTCTATTTGACAACGTGCTCCAATATTTTTTAATTTAATATTTAACAGTTAAATAAAGTGGATGCTCTCGCAATCGTTATTAAGAATGGATGTACGTCTTTAATTATAATTCTGTCGCTGTCTTCATCAAAGTACAATTTAAGACGTGTTACTTAATGGAGAGTTAGACTTGACTTGACTACGTCATGCTGCTAACGAACTGTGGAAAAGTCACGGGTAGAACAAAACACATTCAATACTAAAAATCAAACGCAGGACCACCTACAGAGCTATTTAGAAACGGTCAATTGTAAATTATCTGATTTCGTAAATAATTTGACAGAGACGAGTGATGTTTACGTTTTAAAATAAGATTTAAAAAGTTTACGGTCATTATTCGTTTACAACGGATGCACACTTAAGTACTTACAAATTTTTATCCAAAAAATTAAAGACTGGGAAACCTAAGAGCCGGCTGCAACCTTGCCCAAAGCATTAGCATAGCAATACAAAGGGGGGACGCTGTCAGCATCTTGGATACCTTGCCGCGGGGACTCACTTGTATTCATATCATTTAATCCTAGTTTGACTTTCTAGTATTTAAGTATTTAATGTCCATTACCTGTATATTTCAACTTATTGTCTAATAAATTACTAAAGTACTTACAGGAATAATAAAGCATGATACGAAATGAGACTATTTTTTTGTATCTACCGCGTATATTCACAGAAACCAACTTCTCAGCCCGTTTACAAGTCACAGCTGACTCACCATGGGAATTGTAAAGGGCACACAACGTCGGTTTGTATGTTAGTCAAAGTCGAAGTCAAATAATTATTATTTCACATATTACAACATCTTACACTTGAAATAGGAGTTAGTAGCAGTAGAGCTTCTTCTGAAAGAGTTCGTCCAGGGAAGCACTGCCACCGTACCTATTCTGCCGCCAAGCAGTAATGAGAGCATCATTGCGTTCCGGTTATAAAGGATAAGGATGCTGGTGAAATTACAGACACATGGGACTTGTTAACTGTCTCACGGTGACGGGCGCATTGGCAGTGCCCCTCAGATTCTTGCAATTTAAAGCGCTGGGCGCTGCAATTATGGACTGGCATGTCGTTTACCACCAGGCGCACGACAGGTTCATCCCGTCACTTATTATCATAAAAAAAACGCTGATCCCAAAAAATACTTTCATTTCCCGTGTGTAACAATCGTGTGAACCTCAGAACTCGAATTAAAGTACTCGTATAATGTAAACATATAATTAACTTAGTAAGACACTTTCATCAAAATACTTCAGCGCACACAAGATTTTTTCCAACGATTTTTCCCAATATTAATGTCATTTCGCTTTCTTTCTGTATTGTTTTGTTTACAGTGGTTTTGTTTCTATTTACATTTATAATAAATACGACATCTATTTTATTGATGATAAAACAGTCGAAGATATTCCCGGCCGAATTATAAACCAATTTGATTTCAGTAAGAAAGAGTTAAAAATGTTATTCTACTGAACCGTAGATGTGCTCCGAATCTATAACGAAACCACGACAGCTGTACGAATTAATTTTGTCTTTCGAAGTTTAGAATGTTGGTATTTTTTCGCTCTATAATTAAATTACACGAGCGTCGAAATGAGCACGAGGATTTAAAATTGAATGGTTTGTTACGATGTGTGCAGCATTGACATGAAAACAAATTTTTATGATTACAATTGAAATTTTAGACAAAAATTTTGAGTGCTGCGTATCGATAGTTTTTATCCCATTTGCCGTGGAAACTATAGAGCCTATAGCTATGATATTAAAATACTAATTCCACCTTGTATTATATGCTAAACATTAATGTAATATGATATATTTTATACGTAAAAATCAGGTTTTATACGCAGGGCCAAAAATTGTTACGTTTTTGGACACGTCACTGTTTGTGACTATTCTCTGTTTGCTTATTAGTTGGGTGCACAAAAGGAGCCTCCCCGCACGACGTGGATAGGGCTAGCACGATAGGACGCGACATAAAGCGCGACATGTCTATGCGAGAACAGCAGTATTTCACGCTTTATGTCACTCTCGCGTAAGTCGCGCCCTATCGTTCTAGCCTTACAGACAACAATTGACGAGTAACTTACGCTGATTGGCAAATCCTTTGCCACCACACGCGATGGCAAGCATTACAGTGTGTACCATCGATACGATAAGAAGAAGATTAGTTGGGTAGCCTAAAATGTCGTTGTCATCATATTTCCAGTGCAAAAATGAACACATAATTATAATACGTTTGGAAGCTCACAAATTGCTTTCAACCTTGCTTACGGAGGGGCATTTTAAATCTACAGCCGACAGTACAAACATGGACGTCGTAAATCGGAGCGTCAAAACCATGTTTATCAGCCTTTAAGCAACAGTTTTGAAATAATTCACATCTAAAATCGGTAACATCAAAGCTCACAAACCGATGGAATACTCTTAAATCTTTTTTAAATCCGTGTTTGCATGTTCCCCCTGCGTTTTCAAGATAAGCCGATTTTGATGTACTATTCCCACCGTACTCGTATACAGAGTGTTAACGCCGTCTGTTGCAAATACCATCTGCCTACTGGACAAAAAAATACCTTTTACAACGTTATTAATTCACACACTGGGCATTACTTTTAACGTTTAAGTAATATGTACTGACCAAATACTTTGAATACAATGACATCTTTATTATTACGCACTTTCTGAGCGTGACTGTAAAATTGGAATTATTTACTCCATTTCTATCATGTGTGTAAACCCTTGTACAGCTTGTACAGCACTTGTAAGCCCTTACACAGCAATTTCTTTTCTCTCAACTTTGCCAGATAGAAGCAAACCACGCTAATTTCTTGGACCCTAATTCTAGGGGTCTGAGGTGTGTCGATAAAATGTAAATGATAGGATTTTACACGTTTGGTATTCTGCTAAGTTAAGAGTAGTGGCTTGTCAGTGGCTATTCATTAAAGTACATTTTACAGCCATTTCAATTTTTTGGTATTCTGCTCTTCAATAGTGAGTCGATGGCGTTGTAGTCTACTAATTATTTGACATAATAATTGTAATTTTTTAATTGAAAAAAAAAAGACCTCAAATGTTTGCTTGTCGATTGTTTTCGATTTCCATGGGATCCCCTGCTCAGATTCTATCTTCCTTTGTACATATTTTTTTTTTCTGGTTGTCGTGACGGTGATTCGTTGACTACATGTATTGTGCCAAGTGAAAAATCGACTTTTATTTGCGGAAAATAATTAGCAATTTCTGATAGCCGAAACGGACCCGGAACAGTCTCAGCATCAGGGACTTCGAGAGTATGCTCTTTCAAACAAAAAAGTATTTTCAAAATTGGTTCACAATTGACGGAATCGGAAAACACAAATACAGCCGAACGTAGCTTGAAATCGTTAAAAAATACATTTAACTTGAAAACTAATTTGCTGATTAAACGAGATAAAAACTAAAATATGCATAGTTATTTCCTAGTGATTGAATGCCGTCACTGCCATTCCACTGATGAGACTCAACTCTCAGTGAGTAAGATGGACATCAAATGCGCACTTATTTTTTAATTAAAAAAATACCGTCATTGCTACTAGCTTTCACCAGAATAACAAATATAACCACAATTACCATATAATCTCAATGGAGTCTTAATGGTATTAAAATAATCCGTGGTTTCAAGAAAATTAGTCGACTTGTGTCAAATTAACAAAATTCCTTGTACCATGCACAGTAATTATTAGATCACTCAAAATAATATATATAGTTTCAATTGAAAATTCTAAATATCCCAGAACAAAGTAAATAGGACAAAAAACAAATCGCGGATAATGTCAATCACATATCGAATATCTATTCTAATTTGATTCTCACTTTGATCATTCGAAAATAGGCCATAGCTCCATTGGTATCTTAATCTAAACGTTATTTTTATAATTTGATATAAAAAATGTACATATGTTAGCATTACGCCTGTTACTTCTATACACCCACGTCGAAATTTTTATTTGCGCTTAGGTTTATGATTGCTGGATAATATGTAGATAAATAAATAATAACCTTCAGCTGACTTGTCATTACTTCTGTACACTTCCTTTAGTAGGAAGGTGTATTTAATTGATTAATATGATCGGTTATGAAAATACTGAATATAAAAAGCAAAACCGCATATTTTAAAGCGTTATATTATGAGCCATCTTCAGACTTGGTGATATAAATTGTTGAAGACTTTTAACCCAAACGACGAAATTTAGAATATGTCGATACCTCCAATGAACACTACGCTAACTTAATTTTTGGACCTGTTCTGTTTTTACTTTGCTTTTTGTTTCTTTATTGTTTTTCACAAAATTTAATAAAATTAAATTTAATAATAATATTTGTTTTTCTTTTCGAATTTAGTTTTTTGTTTCTTTATTGCTTTTTGTCTCAAAATTTTGAGAGCATAATATTACTAAATAAATATGGTTATTTAGAAAATTACACGAAATTACTAAAAAATAAAGATGGCGGAGTATTCATTGGAGTTATCGATACATGCATAAAAAATTATCACCTATAAGCTTGAGTTCTCGGAACGCATTCCACGTATAAGAATTAATTTTCACTTAAATTGCTGCTCAACTGGATCATTTCATATATGGTTACATTTACTTATCACTTGCTGCAACAGAAAGAAGAAGAAAAAATCGGTTAGCACAAGTGTCATTTCAATAAACAACAACAAAAACGACTGCAACATAAAAAAATATGTCCATGCTTCAACGTCGATCTTTTCGACACTTTCCATCAAGTGGTCAAATGCGCACTTTTTTTAAATAAATGATAGCACGAAAGCAAAAATAACACACAATTATAAAAATATTTCAGAAAAGAGACACTAAACAGAAAAGTATTTTGTGTGGTGCCAGCTGCGGCAACAAAAGGGTCACTAACTCAGCATTTACTGGGAAACGCACTGATTTTCACTTAGTACCCATAGTGAGGTCAACAGTGAAGGTAATCATCGTAATGAAACTTATTAGTCGAAAGAAGTTCACAGAAGTCCTTCAAAGATGGTTTGAAATCCTCCGCCCACATCGGCTTAGCGTAGTAAGGCTAAATCTTTACTCATGTCCAGTTGAACGTACAAAAATTCGGTCGCTCCCACCAATCCACCCTCGGAAACACCATCTTGATTTCAAGTCAAAATAGAGTTCCAGAGCAAAAAATGTCCATTTTCAAATAGAAAATGATACGAAATGAAACCTTTTTATTTCGGATTTAAATCCCGCATATTTGTTTTTTCAAACAGACTAGCGTTTTTATTTATTTCTAATTTCCATTATTAAGAATAAATTATTATTATTATTATTAACAATAAATTAAATTTAATAAAAAATTATGTTGATAAAATAAAATTATAAAAATATATATAGCGTAAACTGGAATATTCTTTGGGAAATTAAAATAAGGTAACTAATTAATACCTTTTGTAACTATAAAAACATAGGTGGCATTAATATTAGACATAACTCTTTAATTACTTTACCATCTCAGTCAGCCGCAACCATGAGATCCGTAAAGGGTTCGAAACGTTGGTTGGTTTGAAAAAGGAAATATATATATGAAAAGATAGTTCATTACATAGGTGAAACAATTGCTAAAATCTTAGAACTCGATATAGAAAGTTATCTTTCAAATCATAAGACAGACGTCTAGATAGTCAAAGTCATAGCTTTGATCGTATACTGGCCAAATGCCTTTGTCTTGCTTTGCTTATACTGTCTTATCACTGTCCAACTTTCGTTTACATGTATACTGTTTACATTTTATCCTTGAGCTGGTAATGTATGATTGTTATTCAAATTTTAATATTAGTACGCATTTTATATGATACCTACATGTCAACTGACTCGATCTCATTATATCGTCGTATATATGTTGTACAGGTGCCTATTCATAATCTATGTTTTCAGGAATTTTATCGCCAACCTATTTGTACGCCCCACTGCTAGGCACGGGGTTCTCTTCAGGCGAGGGTCTTAGGCCACAGTCCAATTATCTGGCCCAATGCGGGTTGGGGATTTGACACGTTTTCCGAGAGTTGTGAACATTCTTAGACACGCAGGTGTCATCAGCATGGCTATCACGATAGGGCGCATCTAGCACGAGAGCAAGATAAAGCGCAAGATACTGCTATTCTTGCATAGAGATCTCGGATTTAGTAGAATAAATTGCCAATTCGCAAAATGGCTAACAGCTGAAATTGTGCAAATTCGCTAGACGACTAGTTCTGAAAATGGCCAATTTTAGAAATGACTACAATTATTAAAGTGTTAATTTTTTTCTACTGATTTTACAAAGTTAACAAATGAACCAAATATCCTGAATTTATTTCTATAGTATTTCATTTCAACCCAACCGAGTAGAGCTAATTTGGAGAAGTAGCAAAAATAGGTCTACAACAGGTGGAACCTTTTTTTAGCAAATATGTATGTTTATCACCTTCGCTAGGCATGTGACGGTGTGACCTCCTTACTTCTTTGTTACCTTTTCTTTCCTTAACCGACTTGAAATAAATTTGTAGGAAGTTTTCTATTTTACTGCTGTGAACCTGGTCACGGCTTGTTAGGGCTACAACCCCACACTGGCGCCCGAACAGAAACTTTCTTTTTTCTTCGGAGCGGTTGACTACTCTTTAAGTAAGCCTTAACCCTGATTACTTATTTTTCATTTAAACATTTACAAGGGTCTCACGTCTTTGACGTGCTGCTGTACCTAGGCGTACAGGCGAGTGGACATTGAACCACTTGTACATTGCATCATATCACTAATTTCATAATTTTGGCGGGTGGTGACCAACACACTTTTAAGCCTGACACCGTAGTGGGCGGCTTCGTGAGAAACTCCCTTCAACTCTAGTTAGGGTTTTCCTCTATTTTGACAGGTTTGTATATGTGCAGGAATACGAAAGGTTTTTTGTGAATGAACTCCCTTCTCTTACTATTACTTACTACTATAACTTACCCAATTGTTACTACTAAATACCAACTATTATCATTATTCATACTATTTTCCTCCTCTATTATTACTCTTACTTTATCCCTTCTTTACTATTACTCTTAGGGCGCGTTCCCACTATGTCGTGACGACAGATTGTCATGCAGTTTACAGTGTCGTGACTTGTACATTTAAATGAAGTTGTTCACATATAGCGCGACACGATTAACTGTCATTCACGATTTTTTATCGTTACAACGACAAACTGTCGTCACAGTGAGAATAGCTAGAACGACAGTCGTCAGACGATAAAAAAAGTCACGATAAAAACATGACGACAGATTGTCGCAGCTCCTATTGTCGTCACGTTTTATTTATCGCTGTTCGCGCGTATTCTGCCCTCCCCTCTCGTACCCCGCGCCCACTGCTCGCTTTGCAGCAGCATTGGGTCGTAGCCAGAGATGGGCAAGGAGGCTGTCGTGAAACGATAAATTGTCGTCACGATCTAGTGAGAACAGCTAGTCACGACAGTCGTTCAAGGATAAAAAATCGTCCACGACAGATAGTTTTTATAAATGTAACAAACCACTCGGGTTGAAGTCTAACCGAAGAGTGAGACATAGTCAATCACTCATTCATCTCAATCGAAATTATACGTTCAGAACGGTAATTCTACAGAGTACTTATACAGGAGGGCATAAACACATTTTGATATCCTAATTAATGACACCCCCACTATATCAAAATGTCTAGATCAATTACAAATTAAACAACTTAGGCACTAGTCCTAACATGAGCAGAAATCTACAATGCTTAGTCACATTTAGACTCTTAGTCAGCAGATCCGCAGGCATATCTGCTGTAGGTACGTATAAAGTTTTAATTAACTTGTCAGCTACACTTTCTCTACAAAAATGATGACGCACGTCAATGTGCTTAGACCTCTTATGAAAAACAGGATTGGTTAGCAACTTCTGAGCACTTTGGTTATCATTATACAGAGTAACAGTATACATATCACTAGTTATTTCAAACTGCAAATTTCTCAAGTAAATGGCTTCTTTACAGGCCTCGGAAATACTCATGTATTCCGCTTCAGTACTGAACAATGCAACCGTTTTTTGTTTCTTACTCTCCCATGTCAAAGTCAAAGTCAAAGTCAAAGATTATTTATTCCATAGGTAAAATAAATTTACACTTGAAAACGTCACATTTAAGCTACTGCTCGTTCACTACGCTGACCTCCCTGAGAAGAACGAGCAAGAAACTCTAGGGATTGCTCTTTTCAAATAAACTTAAATGCTATGGAATACACTTTGAATCAAATTTGTGTGGATTCTGGAGCCATGTCGTCTTTCCATACATCTTTATCTAACACGTAGTCTTCAATTTTGTAATATGATTTTTCGATCAAAATATTTTTAATGTAGTTTTTAAACTTAGGAAATGATAAACTTAATATATGCTCCGGAATCTTATTGTAAAAACGTATACAGTTCCCCATAAAAGAGTTGTTTACCTTGGTTAAACGAAATCGTGGTACCATGAGTTTGGACTTAGCTCTAAGGTTAATATTATGGATATCTTCTTTCTTATTGAAATTATGTAAATTTTTACGGGCATATAAAATATTTGAGTAAATGTATTGTGATGCCACAGTCATGATACCAGTCTCCTTAAACTTTTCTCTGAGAGATACCCGAGAGCCTAGACGGTACACAGAACGAATCGCTCGTTTTTGCAATACAAATATGGTTTGAATATCTGCCGCTTTACCCCACATGAGAATCCCGTAGGACATTATACTATGGAAGTAACTAAAGTAAACTAGTCTAGCAGTACTAACATCGGTAAGCTCACGTATTCTGCGGACTGCGTATGCAGCGGAGCTTAATCTGCTGGCCAGGGACGATATATGTGGAAACCACTGAAGTTTACTATCTAAGGTCACTCCCAAGAAGACTGCTTTATTAACAAGGTCTAACTTTTCTCCGTTTATTTCTATGCTTGGACTAGTCGATTTTACGTTAGGTAATTCAAATTTAACACATTTTGTCTTCTTGGCATTAAGCAATAAATTGTTAGCATTAAACCAATAAACTATCTTAGAGAGGGTATCATTAATACGGTCATAGTTATTGTCATGTCTGTCTGTTTTAAAAATCAAGGATGTGTCATCAGCAAACAACACTATTTCGCAATGGTCCTTAACAAAGAATGGCAGATCATTAATATAAATCAGAAATAAGAAAGGTCCAAGTATTGAGCCCTGCGGAACACCCATTTTTACTGGAGAACCCAAAGAAGTCACTCCATTTATGTCTACTTTCTGAATTCTACCGTTGAGATATGACGAGACAAGTTTCGACGCCTTGCCATTTACACCGTAATGTTCCAGCTTCCTAATAAGAGTATTATGATCAACGCAATCAAATGCCTTTGAGAGGTCACAGAAAACACCAATAGCGTTCTGGGACCTTTCCCAAGCATCAAAGATGTGTTTTAGTAACGCTACCCCCGCATCGCTAGTCGATCTACCACTACCACATGAAATCGCACCTCCAGATAACATAAAATTAAATCCTGTGTAAGACCTCCTATCCCCTATATCATGTGCCCAGTCAGAATCTACAAAGCCCTCAATTTCTGTTTTACCACACTTACTATATTTTAAACAATAATTCTTAGTCTTTTTTAAATATCTAAGAATACGTTTTGCATACAACCAATGCTGCTCGTCATATGAGTTATTGAACTGACTGATATAAGACAAAGAATACATGATATCAGGCCTAGTCATCACGGCCAGGTACATAAGACTGCCAATGAGCTGCTGATATGGATATTCGCATTTGCAGTCCCTAGCTTTCTCTAGAATCAAATGTTCCTCCATAGGAGTTTCAGCAACCCTACACTCAGTCATATTAAACTTATGCAACAATTGGTCAATGTAACTTTCCTGATCTAATGTTGTTACATTATTCACTTTGTCAATATTAACGTTCATACCTAGACACTGCTTGATCTGTCCTAGATCTTTTAATTTAAATTGTGAAGAGAGAGCCTGCTTTAACAACTCTGTTTCATGTCGATCATTGGAAAAAACGAAAAAATCATCAACGTACAGAGCAATTATGGTTCTCAAACCATTGCTACATTTCACATATAAACATGGCTCCAGTTTTGATCTAGCATAACCACTGTTAACTAAGCAGTCATCTACTCTCCTGTACCATGCCCTTGAGGATTGTTTGAGTCCATATATGGCACGTTTTAGCTTAAGCACCTTACCGTCAGTATCATCACCAACAAAACCCTCAGGTATCTGCATGTAAATAGTCTCCTCAAGAAAACCGTTCAGGAAAGCAGTTGTCACATCTAAGTGTGAGGTTTATAAACCTAACTGAACAGACAAAGCGAATAAAAGTCTTAGAGTTGTATGCCTTATCACCGGCGAGAAGGTCTCTTGATAGTCTACACCCGGTTTATGTGTAAAGCCTTTGGCTACTTATCGCGCACGGTAACGCACATGGTTTTCACTATCATACTTTTTTTTAAGAACCCCCTTGCACTGCACAACACTAGCTTTATCTGGAACACTAACAAGCTCCCACGCTTCATTATCTTCAAAGCTGTTTAATTCGTCAGCTATTGCTTGCTTCCAGTGCGCTTTCTCTGGCCCTTTTAAAGCTTCTGCCAGTGATAACCCGCTGGCATCATCAAAACTATCTGCTATACACATATTAGATATACCATATCTCTCAGGTGGGCGCCTAACTCTCTGAGGCCTTGTTTTTATTGGGGTACTTGTATCTTCTGACGTGTCAGCACTCTCATATTCACTTGGAGTAAATTGATCATCTGGCAAGTCTACTACGATTGTAGGCTTATTTTCGCACTCGTCCCCCACTGAAACTACATTTTGTTTTAAGTCTTCCTTCTGGTTACTGTTAAAATCTTTCTTTTCTTGTATCTCTATGACACAATCAGAGTCATTAGTCTTCTCCATAACAATCACATCTCTACTGTTAAATACAGTTCTAGTCTTCGGGTCAAACACTCTGTACCCTTTGACATCCTCTGGATAGTCCAACAAGATACATTTCAGAGACTTTTTGTCCCACTTGCGTCTCTTTTCTTTGGCAACATGCACCATTACTGTACTACCGAATATTCTTAAGTGACATCAATCTATAATAAGTGAGGTCAATTCTGGCTTGGTGTTGGTCCAAATTTCATATGGCGTTTTTTCGTTTAATCCTGCTGCTACAGTTCCATCGCGCAGATAGACCGCAGTGTTTGCAGCCTCTGCCCAAAATTCCAAGCTTAAACCACCATCGAAAAGCAAGCACCGTGCCTTCTCAACCACTGTTCTATTAAGCCGCTCACACAGACCATTCTGTTCGGGTGTGTAAGGGTTACTCCTCTGATGAATGATTCCACTTTCTTTTAAGTAATCATTAAACAGATTATTACAGAACTCACGGCCATTGTCACTCCTTAAGATTTTAATCTTCTTGTCAAGCTGGTTCTCAACTTTTGCCTTAAATTGCTTGAAACAGTTGAGAGCTTCACTTTTGTTTTTAATGAAATAAATAAATGCCATACGACTGTAATCATCAACAAATAACAGGTAGTACCTAGATCCCCCGATAGAAGCTACTTCCATGGGGCCACAAATGTCAGTGTGCACTATGTACAGTAGCGTCTCACTTCTATTACCTTCATTACGGAAAGGCAAGCGACATTGTTTTCCCCCACAACATACCTTACACAATGACTTGCTTATATGATTCAACTTACCAACAACGTTGAATCCTTCCACTGCATTCTGCATTTTACTCATATAAGCACCATTTACATGCCCCAGGCGGCGATGCCAGGTATCAGCAGACGCAGCCATGGCAACAGTCGTATCTTCAGGCATGTTTAATTTATAAACGGCATTTACCAATGAAGCTGTTGCTACTAAATCTCCACTTTTATTGAAAATATTGCAACTTTCATCATTAAAATCAACTTTATTGCCCTTGTTTATCAGCTGACTTACGGATAACAAGTTTGTGGTAATATTCGGAACGCACAACACGTTTTTTACAACAATGTCATATTCGCAGTTTTCTGTTAAAGTAGCAATATGCACGTCACCACTGCACAATACAGGAACGCTTTCTCTGTTTGCTACAACAATCTCTCGAATGGACGGCTCATACGAACCATTTTTAATCCAAATTTCGTTTGCTGTCAGGTGGGCACTAGCTCCAGAATCAACATACCAATCATTTTTCTTAAAATTGCCACTTAAAAATACAGCACTGAAAGCATTTGTCTGTTTTCGCGAATTTTTTTTAAACATCGATGATCTATTTTCAGTATTTGACACTGATTGCGGTAATGCCCGGTTTGTTTACAACGAAAGCATTTTATAACTTTCAAATTTGACGTATTACCGCCATCATGCTTATCGCCATAGATAGACTTATTTTTATTTTTCTTATGTTGATAATTCGAACTGACAAATGCGCTTTCAATTTCATTCGTTCCATTCACGTTGAAATTCAAAACCGGATTCTTTTCTTCCATGTCGAGAAGTTTTGTTTTAATGGCGTCTGTCGTAATAGAAATTCCCGAATGCTCAATCGCCATAATCATAGGCGAAAATTTATCAGGCAATCCTGCTAATAAAAGCGAACCAATCCATTCATCACTGATGTGAAAACCCGTTCCACTCAATTTTTGCCCATTTTCTACAACTTGGGTCACATACGCCGTCATAGAATTGCAATTTTCAAGTAGTATCGAAATAAGATTACGTAGTAAAGTAATCCTTCTGGAAAAACCCGAATCATCAAATAGGTTTTTAAGTTTCTTCCACAACTGAGACGTAGTTTTCACATCCTTTACATGGACATATAATGACGAGTCGATAGTTAAGATCAACTTCGCCCTGGTTTTCTGATCATCGGCAGCTCCTGTTCCATCAGTACCGGGCTCTTCCTTTATAAATTTCTGCATGCCCTCTAGGATCAGAAAATTCTCTGCCGCGAAAACCCATTCGCTATAATTTTCACGCCCCAACAGCTTCGGTACGTTGGCAACGTAATTAGCCGACATCTTCGGTACTCTGTCACAGATTACTCGCGAAAATAAGTATTTCCTAACTGGTAATCTAATCCTTGACTAGCACTAAAAACCCTTATTGAAAAAGAAAACATGATTGCCCATAACCTTTTATAAATGTAACAAACCACTCGGGTTGAAGTCTAACCGAAGAGTGAGACATAGTCAATCACTCATTCATCTCAATCGAAATTATACGTTCAGAACGGTAATTCTACAGAGTACTTACACACATCAAAAAAAGTTTGCGATCACTTTTAAAACTTGAAATATTTTTTAATTTCTAAAAATATTTCAAAAACCTCATTAGTGATACTATTATTGTATACAGGAGGGCATAAACACATTTTGATATCCTAATTAATGACAATAGTCGTGATAATGGGATCAGGCTAGATACGACAGTCGTCCAACGATAATAAAACGTGACAACATAGTGGGAACGCGCCCTTACCTTTCTTCCTTCTCTATCACTCTTACTCTATTCTTTGCTATTACTCTTACTCTATCCCTGCTCTACCACTTTTCTTATTTTATTCTCTATTAACGCTTCTCTATAATACTTCCAAAAAAATCCTGAACGTTTCTTTTTCTCCAGCCCCCCGGGTATTTTGACGTTGTGAGCTCCTTACTTTTTTGTTACCTTTTCTTTCCTTAACCGACTTAAAATAAATTTCTGGACCTGAAGTTTTCTGTTTTACTACCATGAACCTGGTCACGGCTTGTTAGGGTTACAACCCCCACAGGCATTTATGTTCAAGACAAATATAAACACCATAGTAAATTGTAGACATGCCATCGTTATTTTAGCCAATAATTGGAAGTCTGCACAACTACGTTATGACAAAATATTTGTTCAGTGTATGAGAGTAAATAAACCAGATATATTATGTTTCATTACATAATATACGTCATGACATTGTATCGAAATAACGAATTCTCTAACCTACATCAAATCAGATCAGGCACCGCGTAATATAAACCCTTATTAGCATTTGTAAAGAAATCATGCTTTGTTTTTCTGACATTTTATGTTTTGATATAAATATTAATTTTTGGATGTACTATTAACAGACTACGTTTATCAGATACTTCTTTAATAGGAAATTTTGTTTACTATAATGTCTGACAGCAATTTGCATAAAAATGGACTAAATTACATAAGGTTAAATATTAAATTAGAAACTCGTATTATACTCATCAATCTAAACAATGAGTGAAATAGAACAAAATAGAAAACTGTTCAATCCGTAAAAATCAAATCACTTCACACACACATTTAATAACTACAATATATAATACATAACGATTAAAACACATGACTTAAAAAACACACAATCCAAACAGACATGTCTCATTTTAACACATAAATAAAACGACTTAATAACTAAAGTAAATAAAGGAATCACCACACTTATCGACACGGAATCGCATTGAGCCGGTCAGAAAAAGCTTAAGACTCGATACTACCTCAGCTCGAATTCGAAGTTTTCCCGTACGCAATGCGCTTAATTTTGTCGGTTAGGGCGAACGGCAGGGACACCGGCTTCATTACAGAATTTGTTTTTTTACAAACAATATTAAAGAAATTTGAAGACTGTATATCGTATACTTAGATACGTGTTCACTTGATATTAAAAAAATCATTGGTATACGTAAAGTACCTATTGAATACATCGGTTTTCTAGTAAAATTTCGAGGTAAGTTTGTATCTTTTTTCTATTGTGAAAATTTTTAGGAATCGTGTTTTCACACCGTATCAGTGCACATCCTCAATTTTATCATATATTTTTTCAAAAGTGATTGATACAACACTTTCACTGTTATTCGGAAACAACCAAAAGCTATTTGAGGAGTTTCCATGTAATAATAGCGAAAAAGATTGTGCGTTTCGCGTCGGCGATGGGAGCGAAACGTGCAATATAGTTTCCAATTGCATGGACATAAAGCTTATTCTGACCGATTTCAACCCGATTATGTGGTAACAAGTACAGTGACTCCTTAATGAATAAATAAATGAGGAATTTCTATTACTATACAGACATCTACTAAGTTTTGTACGTGATTAGTTCAATTTTGATTCGTTGTTGGCGAAAGTCAAAAAACCATTATTATTGAAGAGTAAAACGAGACCGCTACATGCTAGACCTGCGTCACAGTATTAAAATAACTTCCCTACAGTAGCGCAACACCCTTGATATTCTGCGATACCGCCGCACGTATGGGTGAGTACTTGAGCTGTCGTTCGAAGATATACAAGTGTTGTCACAAAATGGGCAAAAATGTGATTATTAACATAACGTTCATTCATTCGTTCGTTCATTCATTTTCAAATGAAGTCGAATCGAATCATTTATTGTGTACACACGTATTTCCAATTTTACTGCTTACAATTTACATAATTAAATTAACTTAACAGTATACACTAAATTTTAATTACAAAATGTCAAATCTTAATTTTAATTCTTAATACATTAATGTCATTATTTTGTGGTAGTTAACTGTTATTCTATGTTCTTGTCATATAAGTAATCGCTGACTTTATAATATGCTTTCCTAGTCAATAAATTAAATAATCGCTTTTTTAAATTGGCATTGTCGTTAGCCTCAAGTATACAATTAGGCAGCTTATTGTATAGTTTTCACGCCATCGCACAAATATTATTATGAAAGAGGATAGTCTTACAGGCAATTTATTGTGTCTACGTGTACTTTCCACCTTGCTAAAGAATGTGGGATTTCCCCGAAATATGTATATTGGAGGAACTTTTTTAACAATAATTATTACTTATCAATACACTATAATTGTTATAAATGCCTTATCTAGTAACAAAGATAGACAAGTGTTGCACTGCCAAATATTTAAGCGAACCTTTATTTTTAAATGTTTTCACTTTTCTATTATTAAATTTAACTATAATCTGAATGCGAATAAAATAATTCGCATTCAGATTAACCATTTAATCAGAAGAGAATTGTGGAACCACACTACATAACGCATACACTCATAACCCTGCACTAGGGAAACCCTGTATCGCGAGTGCCATAGACACACACATAGGTAGACAACCACAAATTACACCCAAACTCACGACAGAAATAAATGTAGGCCAAACAAATTTTTCTCCCGGCCAGTCCAGCATGGTAACTGTTTGGCCACGGAGGCAGTTAACATGAAACATGAACAAGGCAGTGATTTAAATGCTACTTCACTTAGTAAACCAAATAATTTATTTAATATATTGCATCCGTACACAGAACATTTTATGTGCGCCATTATAATATTATGCGTACATTGATATTCGTGGAACTCGCTGAAAGTGTTCAAAAATATTTTAACACGTCAACCCTTAGCGCTCAATCCGGCAAACTACCGTTGTTTACAGGATGCAGCCCGCACCACCCAACTCCCCTCGAGTACCCTGCCACTGACGGCTCTGCGCAAGTATATTCGTTTCGCAACTGTATGGTTTGTAAAATTGTGCCTGTTCCATCTCTATAAGCCTCAAAAGCCTATGATTAATACAATGATGTTTTTTTAAATTTCAATGATTTAGATACTGATATAGAACAAAATATATTCATTTTTTATTTCAGATACTTTTATGCTGTAAATTAACATGGTGAAGATGAATTTGAAATTATTTTTTCTACATCTCTCCGAAAACCACAGATATAAATCGTTTCAACGTTGATGTTCACATATTAGCCAAAAAATGGTCTTTTGCTTGTATGTTTCCCTGAAATGTGTAAAGAATCTTATGATTTCTTTGTTACTTTTGATGTGCTAAATGTAAGTAATTTAGTGCTCAATAATTTCCCTTCCAAATGTGACTTTCATGTCTACTATTTAATGTTAGTGAGAAGCAATAGAATTTAATAGTTAGTCAAATTTCCTATCTCTATGATCTCTGTGAAGAAGTCAAACGTAATATGTGGTATGTTATGCGAGCGTTAAAAACTCATATTTAACCTTTCTTGATTTATCTGCACAAATCACTAAAACAATGAACTGAGATATGATGGACGTTTATGTCAACAACCGTTTTTAGACCTTTGATCGAATGCCAAGAGCTGACCGCGATGAAGTCAGTTTAATAGGTTACAGATGATATAAAAGATTTCGGTATCTCGACGTGAAATATGATTGGATGGTACATTACTAAGTGTCCATTACGTGTGACGAGTGAAGAGCATTAGAAACATTTGAACTAGTTTTGAAATTTTTCTAAATGTAAGCACTTATTCTTCGTAATAATAAGCGCAAATATGGAGTGAAATAAAAACGCAATGCTTTTTGAATCATAGCGAAATTAATAACTTTTTCAAAACAGAATATAAGCAAAAGCAATAAACGAAACTGTAACAGTTAGCGAGAGTCAATTTTGTTAAAATGTATCTACACGTGGCCCCTAATAAAATGGTTTGAATTTACAGCGGCATTAATGGTTTATAGCTTTATAACAGATAAATCCGCGGTTGTAAGTATTATATGAAATACAGATTAATAGAAACAAAGATTAAAAGACAATAATATTCAGTAAATTCACGCAATTACTAAGAAAGAACAACACGATCAGACACAAGCTTACAACAACACTGACATTGCAAACAAACAAGATAACGATTAAAAATACGCTATGTAAAAAATAAAGCCTTTCAAAAGAGGTTGAAAAGTCGCAATCACCATCACGTTTGACAGACGGCTATCGCAGTAAGAAGCTCCATACACTGAACCTTGTGCAGCGATTACCAACAACATTCAGCCGCGCGCGTTATACGCAAGCCGCTCCGCGTTTGGATTTCATACCATACTTTAATACATAGGCAGACATACTGACCATCTGGTTTTATTATTACAAAACCCTTTTTGCGGCACCCACAAAAAGATATGTATTCGTGCCCGGGAAGACAACCCCGTGGCATCGTGGATTTTTTCTTGTAATATTTAGATTAATATAAGTTTATTTTATCGTCATTTACATCTGTCGCCATTATCACAAACTCGAATTTATTTTGTCCGAATTTTCATTACCACGAAAGCGAATTATAACAAAACCGTTGTTCTTTCAGGATATGTAGGATGTTTATCGCAACGACACGATTAGGTTCGGTTAGGTTTAAAAGAAAAAAACATTTTTCTCTCAAAATTACTTTGGAAGTTACGAAAATTCGAGCAAACTTTATTTCTGGAAAATGTCATTTCGGACTTGTGATAGGTAGCCCACCGAAATCTACATAACGCATACATACGAAAATATATCCGTGAATGATTCAACTGGATTTTCTATATCGAATACAACATGTATTCGATATAGAAAATCCAATGCTGAGCAACCGAGAAACATATAATGAGTATAACGATGCCAAGTCATAAACATTCCATTAACGCGTCTAGCTGATTTGATACGTAAATTTTCAAACATTTGTTTATGCGGACTGAATTAGTACATGTATTTACAGCGTAGAATTATTGTCTAATAAAATATTAGATGATTATTAACGGTGCAATTTGGCTCTGGATGACGATATAGAGCCAATTTAGAAATAAATTCAAAATAGATGAAATGAGACTTGCATATTTATCTTCATAAGAATCAAATTTTGGTAAAATTCATTTCGGTTTGAAACCACTTTCAAAATAACAATAAAAACTTAAACACCAAATTTGTGGTCTCGGTTCAGTTAAAGAAAAATGTTATCTTCAAGAATAAAATACCAATAAAACTGCATTTCAGTGCCCTGTAATTATTCTTCAACGTTTATGCAGTTCTGGAACTACTTGAGTCGAAGTTGAAGACAGTTTAAATGCAAAATAGGTCGTTTATCGTTAGAGGGAGTAGGTTTTTGTGTGACTTCTCCTTCTTGGATATCTATGAATAGAACATAATTATAATATCATTAGGAGGTCAAAAAATTTTGCACATGTTAAATAATTCACTTTATAGCATAGAAAACAACGTAATGCGAATGACAAAGAAAAAAACTAAACACACGCCTCCGCCGTATTTCCCAGGGATCAGAGGAGCATGGAGCAGCTGGTCCAGGTGCCGGACCCATAGGAGTCCGCTGTCCATGCGCATCCCAAAATGTTGTCGTCAGAGGCGGCGGGTGACCAAACTCCCATTTCGTCTTCGATACCGAGTCATTTCTCGCTTACACTCTATTTCCAGGAGCAAATTCTCTCACTTCTGCACAATGTCGGGACGGTGTCTTAGAGGGTGCTCTTACCTTAGTGGCCAATCTTGTTCGTATTTCTCTCCCGAACATAAGCATGAAGGATGAGTCTCCGTAAGTAGTGGACGTAACTTGAAGGGTATTTTTAAGGGTATTTTTCGTTTTTTTTATAATATACCACCACTCTCCCTTTGTTAAATAATTCACTTTATAGCACAGAAAACATTGTAACCCGAATGACACAGAAAAAAGTAAACAAACGGAAACTTGGATATAAAATTCAAATATATGACAGTACATATACGATTATTTGAGATGTATAAAAAGAAATAATTGTCCACATTATATTAAGTACAAATAAGTTAACCTTCCGTAATCGAGCGCTTACTTTCTCAAGCTCGTATTTTATAAAGAGTGATTATTCAGGATGTTATCACAAACTTTCTATTTATTTTATATTTCTTATCAAGGGTGTTAATTTGAGTGCATTACTTTAAGAATAGGTAAAAGTCAGTGTGTGAATATGAAAGAAATGTTAGATGAGATCAACCTTCAAAATTTGTATATACAATCCATTTATTGCATTCCAGTAACTTGCGCTTTAAGATAAGAGTTTGAGAAAGTAAAGCGACGATATAGCAAATATGTAATTGCAATAAAGGTACACGAAAAAAGGTAGAGTGCACGAAAGGAGCCTATCGTATGACGTACCATTTTCATTTCTGTACCTTTGACGCACCTTGGCCAACAATCGGCGAATACCTTCCGCCGATTGGCAAATCCTTTCACCACCATGACAAAGCATTATAGTGTATGCCATCGATACGATAAGAAGAATAACGGTACAATATGAAAGAGAACTGTATTTTATATGTTATATTATATTAGTTCTTCAATAAGTATGGAAAGTACAACAGTTATGTGGGGAGTTGAATTTTGGCCATATCCCGTGACATTTTTCTCATCAAAGGTATCTATTTAACGAAATATTCTCATTGAGCTACTACTCAATGAGAATATTTCGTTAAATAGATACCTTTGATGATTTTTGTCTATGGCATCTACATGCCATAGACAAAAATATGCAATGGTAAAACGAACGAAAAATGGTTATATTAAAAATTGTTTTATTCAAATTTCAAACGTAAAGCCTTAACTGTGAGACAGAACAATCTAGAGAAAGTCCTTGAAAGGCCTCTTTTTATATTTTTAATGCAAATATCACCTTTAATGATGTAGTAGCAGTAGAGCTCCTTGT
>NW_020653337.1:0-26056 GCF_003589595.1 Hyposmocoma kahamanoa
GTAAACGCTCGTTTAATTTTCCGTTGTCAATTCTCCATTTTTTGTAACGAGATTGCGTCGTCGTGGAATCGTCCCGCGCGACGTCTCGCGGATCGCCACGACGGAGTCCGACGCGCGATAGTGTCGAGTCTGTTGCAATAAATACTGAAGGAGTGGAAAAACTATTGTCGTTTTACGATAACGACGAACAAAAAATACATCGCGCCGTCGGATCGCCGCGATTCGTTTTGCGTCACGGTCCTAATTTCGATCGGACGAAATGAATCCTTACGAGATGTGCGCCTGCGCCTCGTTGTAGACGCGCAGCAACGGCGCCGTCACGCCCGCGAACTCCGACTGCTCCGCCTGCAACGAGTGCAGCGTCACGCGTCAATCGTTACGTCACGGGCGCCGAAGGACGCTCGAACCTCGTGCTTTCCTGATGCGCCGCGTTCAGCCAGACGGTAGTGACACCGCACATAGGAGCGACGCGTTGCAGCTCTGTTGTGACGAAGGCGTCGGCGCCGGCCCACGCTCCGCCGCCCGCACTACTCGCCGCGCGGCACATCGCGCGCCCGCGCCATTCGTCTGCGAACACACGCGTGGTACGGCGGCAGTCGGTCTTGTGCGGCTGCGTTTGCGGACTTCTCACCGTCGAACTGGAACAGCGTGACCTCCCAGCGGTCCGCCAGCGCCAGCGGGCCCGCGGCCAGGAGACGCGGCGCGCAGCCGCCGCCGGCAGGGGGCGCCCACTGCACTCGCGCCGCGCTGCGCCACCCTCGCGCGGCGGCGTCGTCGCGCCACGCTAACCGCCACCCTTCGTTGCCACTGCCCTCCTCGTCGTCCAACGAAATCCACACCTATTGCAATTCGTTGCCAAAAGTGGTCTCTCTCTGGCTCAGGCCTCAGCGGTTACCGAACCGATATTACAAATAGTAGACGCGGGTAATTTCCAAATTATTTTTCTCCAACTAATTTCGGTGGCTACATTTATTATTTAGATATTATAGAACGACATGTATATTATTTATATTCGATTGTAGTAACCTGAAATATTATGTATTATTTCACGACAATGTAGTCGAGTACTTAAATAACAAAAATTGCTATCTAAATGAGGTAGAAAAAACTAACATGAAAAGCGCCCAGACACGTCTAAGGTCGCAAATTCGCACATGCGGCGCGTTCTAGCGCGCGTGCTGTCATGTGCGGCGTGCACGCAACTGGTTTTCGCCGGGGCGGGGCGAGATTTTTATGATAACAACTGTTCTTTAATATAATACCTAGATGTAAAATGTTGAGGATAAATATATGTCGGAAAGTGAAAGGAAGGAATGGTTCCGATCAAAGTGGTCTGAACTCACTACATTTTAGAATAGATCGAAAACAAAACGCAGTATATACGTATATACTTCGTTTATTGTCGAGAGGTACAATAATCACACAACCAGGTATTTGGTACAGAGTAAACGGCAGTATTGTGAAGTTGTCTTGTGCCCAGCGACTTGTTCTCGTATGTCCCTCCTAGCAAACAGCAGCCCTATTTATAAGGCGATATCCCCACAAGTCTGCCCACGTGCCGTCAGCCGATCATCTTGTAGACAACGTTGCAAAAGAATGCCAGCGTCGTTAGTGCTAACGACTGGAGATGCGATGGCTTCGCAAAAAACATATGGAGCCAATTATATCACTTCCACTAATGACTGCACGGGTGCATACTTGTGCCACGTCAGAGCAAAGAGTGCCCCACTGCTCCTCTGCACACTGCTCTTATGCCGTTTGCATAACAAGCCGTTTACTCCTGCACGTGTTGTTTACAGTTTTATGCTTACAGAGGAAGCGTATATCATATACGTCATATACTTTTTGCACATTAACCTTCGTATACCTGCGCATTGGTCGCATAGATCGACGATTATCGTTTGCCGTGTTTTTTCTGAAACGGAAAACGTTAGAGCTTTGGGCTCACTGCTAGCTGCATGGTTCGTGGCTAACTTCACTTCAGCGTAACAGAAGTGTACGTGCATACAATACATGTATACCCGTACACGACACCTATCGGTCCCTTAGACCGACCCGGGTATGAGTGTCACAGTTTTAGGTGATTAATATTTTTGGTACTTCCTATAGTTATGTGTTATTTTTAATTATCATTGAGTTTACATTATGTATTATATTTGTAAATTATTTTAGGTTATATTTTATAACCTTTATCACATATAAACGAGAAACGCATGAGAAGGTTTTTGGAAGAGAATGACTCTGGTTCCAATTACGAGGGCGAAAACAACAGTGACTTTGGGAATCATATAGAAGTGCAGATAGTCCTGAGAGTGAAGAAAGGTTTCTAGTCTACTACTTAGGCATAGACATAAAATACTCCATCGATGACAGTAAGAAGTATTTTTGAGCAACAAATATTTTTGTATACGATATGCTATTTAGTTTTTAAATTTTTATTCTTTGACATTTCAGAGTTTCTTTTTTTGATACTATAAAAAGTACATTTTTGTTCAAGTTTTTGTGGCTCTTAGGAATATTGTAACTTACTAATGGCTGTAATAAAATACTGCTCATCTCTAATAAAAAAAAAATTCTATAAAACTTTGCTTAATACAATTTTACACATTTCCTTTTAATATTAAACTTACTTTTACGATGATATTTTACTAAACAACATACTAAAATGGCCCTCGAACTTTCTGTCCCACAAACCGTGCGCGGGTATATAGTATGTTACACTATTTGGCGCAGGTACAGGAAGGTTAAATAAATAATTAATGTGTATAAAACGAAACGGTGACAAAATATCATAGGTTTCTCATAGATGGCGCTAAGGCTAAAAAGTCGTTGAAAAACAAAATAAAAAGATACGACGCAAGCACATAGAGAAATTCGCGAGGTCCGCTGGTTCGTTTCGTAGCTTAGTTGGTATAGCGTCTGGCACGGTATGCTAGAAGACGTCGGTTGGAATCCGGCCGGATCGAAGGAATTTTTTCTGAGTGTTCAATCATTGTATTAATAATTAATAGTTGATGTGGTTTAATATTTTTGCTCATATTTTTCTACTCGGTGATAATATTTTTTTTATTATCTTAAAGCAAGATCAACGGCTTAAAGCTAACTTATATAATATAGTAACAACTGAGAGCCAATTACCTACAGATCCTCACAAATAGAAACATAATGCTAATTAATAACCACTCATTTTCATGTTTAATTAGTGAATGTGATTCTTCTGGAACAGGAGAGAAATGACACTAGGCGCAAACACCTCCAGAGTCATGGATTTCAAATAATCCATTATTCATGAAATAAAATAAGTCCAACGTGCTGTCAGTCTTTCATGAAACTAGTCAAATCTGAAAAAACGTTTACTTCGAAACATACGTCGATGACTTCTCATTCTATATTTATAACCACACGCAACCTCTTTCACTAGCAAATCTTGACACACTGAATAAAGCACCACTTGTATCGAAATGCGAAAATGCTCCAACCTTGCAAACACTTTATCGAATACGCCTTAATGGATTTAAATACGATAAGTGAACAGGACGACAAATATACATTTTATTTTTTAATCTCTCAATGTAGGAAAATATAATGTGTGCGGTTTATTTACAGTATAGGTCCAATTATTCTCTATCAAGAAAAAAATAATCCAACTGCAGGTACTTGCGGCTCTACGAGTAAAAAGGTCAACATTTTAGATTTGTTATTTATTTTTTAACACAATATTAAACTAGTTTCTAGTTAAGTTTCATGTTATTGTTATAAGACTCTCTAAATTATACTAAAATAAATTTTTCTTCAGTCGAAGCTCATGTATTTTGTTAAAAAAGTACATAAAAAGTCGGCAATTTTGCAGCACCTTTACTTACAAAGCAGCAAATACATGCAGATGGATTATTTTTTCTACATAGAAATGATTGGAACTATACTGTAAGTCACTATATTTTGAGATAACAAATAAAATGTATTTTTCTCCGTAGAAAAAAAAGTAATTATTTTTTTTCTCCGAAACTATCCACTTTTCAAGAAATTATACAAGTATAAAAGCTGTTAGGAATGTTATTATCTATCATATAAAAAAAATTTAGCTCGATACTCCACAAGTCATTCCCATGTCCACGAATGATCAATTTGGGCCCACTGTGCGCTGTTCCGAGTTCGCGGCCTTAGGTTCAGGAGTCCAATACGAACAACGCTCGCGCGCTTACCGTCAGCGTGGCGTCCTCGGCGGCGAGTGCGAGTCCGTCTTTGGGGTGCCCTTGCGTCTGCTCGGCCAACGCGGCGTGCAGCAGCGCGGCGCCGGCGCCCAGCGCGTGCCGGCCGCGCGCGCGCCAGCCCGCCGCCGCCAGCGCGAACTCGTCGCGCCACCACGCCGCCTCGGCCCGGCGCTCCGCGGCGTCGCTCTCCGCACCTTCAGGGTGCAGTCGTCAGGGCCCGCACCGACGGGCCCTCGCCGCCCTGCCTTCCGGCCTGGCGAGTTACCTGGCGGTTGCTCAAACCCGGAGGCCTCGCCACGGCCGCGACGGTGCGAGGCGAGGCGGCGCAGCTGCGCCGGCGGCATGCCAGCGCGGCGTGCCAACGCAGCACGCCATAGCGCCGGCGCGTTTGCCGCCTCGCGCCACGCACGGCACACTGCAGCCACGCGGGACAACTCTTCGCCCTCTAGCCACGCGAACACAGCGTGCAGAACGTCGGCTGCGCCGCCGCAGCCGCACTGCCACCTGCCACACTCTGCCATGCCCTCCCCGCGAGCACCCTCGCCCGCGACGCCGCGGTCTGGCCACTGGCGAGCTCCGTCGCCGCCGTCGTTCGCCGTTCGCTCGCGACTCACTCTTGGCGCGACAGCGGACGCGCTGGAAATATCTCGGCTAAAAATATTCGTCGGCACGAACGTGAACAGAGAGATCTCGTTGTTTATACACTTTGTTTTAAGCAATGTTTAAGATTTCTTCTCATATTAGCATGGCTATAATAATATATACTGTTTGTGTACTGTGTCCTAATATGCTAAAAGTATAGATACAGTGTGTCCTGCGGACACACGGAGGCACAGACATATATCGAAATAGACACCGCAAGTCCCGCGCTCTGTATGAAAATCGAGCGTGCCACATTATTTATACTCCTCGGGTGAAGCGCTATTTAGTGGTGGGAAACATCCTTCAAATCAAAACGATTAATTAAATCGACGACACGGACGCAGCACGTATTACAATAATAATTTTTCAAGTATTTGTTGAGAAGTCATGAAATATTAATACAGTAAAATAATAGCAGAATAAAATGATTAAGTCCTTTATTAATACGTGTTTTGAAAAAAAAGTTGCTCCGGAAAATTAAAAAAACAACAAACTTCGCAGAATATCTTTATACATTTTCTAAGGTTATAATAATTGTTTCCTAAATCGATCAGAATCGAAACTGTGTTGTATCACGTGAACATCACTAATCGTAAAATTTGATCACATGACGAAGCGGTCGTACGACGAAACTGAATGCTTTATACAAAAATATCTTTCGTGGCCTACAGAAGAAGGATCACAAGTGTACCGCACCAAGTAAAAGCCGTAATGTATTACGAATCAAGCGGCGTACACTCGTTTGCATATTCGTTTTCTCGAAATTAATTCAAAATTAAAATAACTGGTTTTTAAAATAAATTGTAAACATTATTCCGATTACAAAATACATAAACGTGTAAGGAAACGTCCCTGCTTATTTATCTTCTCACAGTTGTGGTGTTTTTGTAGTTCCTAATGGCACAATTAGGCATTTTTCGCGTTTTCAACTTATGTTTAACCGCGATAACAGCCGGACACGTTCTGAAGCGTAGCCGCGGCAACTAGTGTTTATAACTTACATTGGGCACGGGAAATAGGTACACTTGCGGCAACTGTCTAGTTTCTAGTCTGTGAACGGAGGTTGGTACTGTAAATAGTGAAGATAGTATATGTACAGTCAACTACCTAGCTGTAGCTAGCTGGCTATACATGAGTGGTCAGGGAAAGCTGTACTATCACTAACAACCCTAGTTGCCTACCTAACAGCCTAGCCCTAACCATACGCTACGGAATATATACTTATATAAATAGTAGGGGAAGCCTGTCACCGTGCGACCTAAGGCAACAGACGGAAAGGGGGAAGGATAAGGGTGCTTTAGGAAATGGTTTTCTCACTGCCAGTCTCACTGCCAGTCTCACAGACTCACAAGACTGATCAGTTAAGCTAACGGCTAAAGGTGTCTTGGCCGCAGTGAGAGGATGCTGTAGTCAGGAGTGCTCCGTTGTCAATAAGACAGCGTTGATGTCTGAATTCAAAGAGAATTTTATTTACAAAACTATAAACAATATTATTTTTATATGTATACATAAAGTTAAATACTCTACTCAGCAGCCTAGTTCAGAACGGTCATTGCACTGCTGAGTAGTCTATTGTCATCACTTAGCAAATGTCCGGTCAGGTTGTCTGTTTACGTCACGTGCACGTGAACAGTATATTTTCTTTCATGGAGGCAATTTTGTTTTTTTTTTTAACTAAGTAATGCTGCATTCAAAGACTTAAAAAACTATTTGCCTCATCGGGATATCGAACCGAAAAAATTGAAATGTAAAAATAAAAAAAACCTGTGTTTTACGATGGCGATTGAAAGGGTCAATTTAAGAATTAATTCTCTCTCTCTACTCAGCATAAGTACTGTGGACTGCAGCTCTGTTTTTCCGCCAGTACCATATTTATGACAAAAGCGATATGCCTAAAATAATAGTACATTGTTCCCCAAGGGGAGAAATTGATTGCTTACGAACGAGGTGTAGTTTAGCAGAGAGGGCCAGAAAACACGAGATGGGAATTGCACTTTCTTCCGAGTGACACAAAGTGTTTTATACTACACCTGAAACACAAAGATTAGAGGAGCACTATCACTGCGCCCGTCAGCCTGAGACATGTTGACAAGTCCCGTGTGCCTGCTATTTCAGTCTGTTTTTACGTAGCATCGTCTACTTTTTTCCGAGAGTTAGTGAACCTGAAAGCGGCGGTAATGAAGAAGTTCGCCCAGTATCCACACAAAGCCCAAGATCACTGATCAGATGTCAACGCTTTGTATGCTTACTGTATCGAAAGCGGCTGTTCAGTCAACCAAACCCAAGCCTGTTACATTGTTTCTCTGGAAGCCTTTCTCGATATACTGAGTGAGTATGAGAATCTGTACGCAGCATGTATCGTTTTCTCCTTTATTTTATTTTTTGACAGGAAATTTATTAAACTCCACATTTAAGCCGGTTTGTTTTTACAGCCTTTAAAGCTTTAGCCTGGTATTTGCTCTTTGTTTCCTATATTAATTTAGTGACTTCGTTTATTTTTTTAATGAAAGTTTCCTTTTGTTTAATCTTTAGCTCCTTACTTTGGTCAAATACCCGTAGTACATTTCTTTAATTGGCCAACCATTAGGTCATCCACTCCTGCAGCCTTTCCGTTCTATAATAATTTCATTCCCAGAACCAATCCAGACTTTCGGTAGCCGTAAGTTTGAATATGTGTATTATTAAACAACTTATAAGAAGGAGGTTCTCGATTTGACTGTACTTTATTTATTTATTTGCATTTCACGTATAGTCTTAAGTGTTAGGTTGCCTTTCCACCACAGATGTGCGACGTAGCGAAGCAGAGTGCGAGGAAAAAATCCACCAAAAAGATTCTTTCATTTTCCTAGCCTCGCTTAGCACAGCTCCGGTGGAAAAGGGTTAGCAGAGCGAAGTATTTGTACATACAAAATAGCAAGAAATGTGTGCGAGAGATGCGGACGAGGAATGTGTATAAAATGGTGTAGCAAATTAGAGCTACTGAAAGTATGACACTAACTGACACTGACATATCGCCACCGCTCGCCCCACCACACCATACCCCGCCCGCGCATAGCTGAAAAGAGTTTGTAAGGCATTCTCGCACAGCTTTGGTGGAAAACATCAATCCGTTTCACAGCGCCGCTACACATCCTCGCACCGCCCCGCTGCCTCGCACATCACTGGTGGAAAGGCATCCTTATAGTACACAAACTTAGAACTATGGTAGGAAGTACATATGATAGCAAAATACACTGATGATATAATACAAAATTTAATCATGGTATTATAAATTAGAGTTTCATCGTATTACATTCATAATTTTTTCCACTATACAATTATTAACTGTGTTTAAGTCTTTTAATATTCATAATTTTAGAGTAATAACAATTTTATTGAACAGTGTGGTCGTCAATGATTACTTATTCAGATAATAAAATATAAAAGCTAATGATAACTTCTAAATCTTAATCTGATCTCTATATACAGGACAATTTCGTATCCAATTTGTATTTGTCAAAATTCAAGTTATTTATTTGCATTTTCTAACACTAAGGTCAGTAAAGAGTACTAAAAACCCGTCCTCAAAAGTACGTGGAATTACATCTATTTGCCAAGAATCGGTTACCGGAAAGTGCGCAAACCCGGATTCATCCCGTAGTCCGCCACTATACGGGACTTGACACAGGAGATAATAAAAAATCGGTTCTCACTATTCAAACTATATTGAGAGGGCAAAACGCTTTGAATTGGAGAACAGCAAAATCAAAAATTAAAATAATTGCTCTTTATAATAAAATTTAGGCGCTATTTATAAAAACGAATCTACATGCGTGAACAGCCACAATGGAGGTACCCTCTTTCCAACAAATAAAGAATCATGAAAATCGGTTCACAAATACCGGAGTTATCGCGTAACATACATACAAAAACAACATACCGTCAAATTGAGGTCTCCTCCTTTTTTGAAGTCGGTTAAAATCTAAATTGTAAATTCGTGTTCAGAAACATACTAACGCGTACATTATATTCCCTTCAAAGATTGTGATGACATTTGAAAATATTTGAAAATATTATTAAATTATTAGTACATTATTTATTTATATCATCGAAGAACTCGGCAATACTGTGTTATAGTATTATGGAATTGTTTCAAATGATTTACAAATGTAGTGCAATTTTGTATAATTTTAAGATGATTAGGTGTTTCGTTATATATTTTGACAACCCTAGAATGTGGCAGTATTAATAATCAATATTTTTAGAGCGGTACTTTAATTTATTTTGGGTTCTATTATTTCGTGTTACTGTTTTTATCGGGGTATACAAATATGACTTGTCTTTTTGTATGTATGTTGTACGGGTCAACGTACATTATTGTGCAACTGACAATATGCAACGTCGCACCCTACATTGTGCACGTGCAATATGTATAAATTATAATTTTCAGTACAATAAAGTTACTCCGTGGTATCGGTCGAGTATTATTTCTACAGCATCTTTGACATCTCCCTGCATCATCTCGCTGATATCACCTGACATATTACTGTATGAGACAAACAGCTCGTACATATTGGTCCTTCGAGCCGGATCCATATGTTCGTCCTTCGAGTTTTGATTCTTTGGTGAGTTTTGTATCTTAGAGTACGATCAGCGCATCGGTTTAACTGGCCTCCCAGAAGCGGGTCTCACCAGTTAAGTTGAGACGAGCGGTCAACGATCGTGCGAAGAGTGCAAAATCGCCAAAGAAAATCGGCATATGGATTCTTAACAATTTTGACATAAATTCAATAATTGATAATGACATTTATATAAAACAGTGACATTTTATACAAAAGTGAGAAAGTGACATTTGTGAGTGCGTAAATATATTGCAGTGTAAATTGACATCACCGTAACAGCAGCGGTAAGAACGAATAGACGTTCATTGCATATCGTTACGACATAAGTGGCAGTACATTTACAAGATTTAATCTGCATTTTATTGACAGTATACACCCAGTGCAACAATGGAAGAACTTCTTGCTCGTCCAAAGCAGATAATAGAATCTAGCAGGACGATTCACAGGAATTTTAATAAGGATTCGTCCTCGAGAAAGACGGAAGATTACCTACAAAAAAGGGTAATCGCCCTTGACAGTTTATGGACAGAATTTGACAGCAACAATGCTCAACTTTCTTGCTCTGAATATGAAAAAACACATGATTACTATGTAAAGAATATCTACAATGACTCAAAAAACTTTATGACACAATACGCAACCTGCTTATGAACTACTTTCCCAACATGGAAGGGGCAGGTGTGAAGCTAGCAGCAGACGAGTTGAAGAGTGAGCAGAAGTCCAATTTTCGTGCATTACTACGCCAAATAAATAATGTTGACATCGACAAACTAACAGAAAAATGGGAACTGGAGGACGAATTAAAAAGTTTGCAATCACGGTGGGAGAATATTGACAAATTGCATTTAAAAATTGACAGCGTATCAAGCGACGGAGATAAGAAGTATGAAGAAGAATATTCTGCGTTTGAGAAGAATTACAGGGACATGAAACGGCTTTTAAATAAGAAAATTTTATCAACTCTGCATCAATTCGAATCTACGTCAAAATTAGAAGTTCCACCGTTCCATGGGGACTATACACAATGCCCTACATTCCTGGACCTGTACAAAAGCAGTATACATGAAAACCCTTCCTTGACAACCGCAGAGAAAATGCAGCATTTGAAGGGAAAGTTGAGAGGCGAAGCACTACGTCTCATTCAGCATTTAAATGTATCGGTAGATAATTATATAACAGCCTGGGAATTATTATACCATCGCTAAAATAATATTCAATTACTGTTTACGAAACACATAGAAGCATTTCTTAACCAACGCAACGTCGACAAACAATCATCATCTGAGCTTAAGCGCCTGCAGGACATTACCGTGGAGTGTGTCCATGCTATCCACAATTTGGGCGTGGATACTGCTTCATGGGATCCCCTTATTGTTCATCTCTTGCTGAAGAAATTGAATCCTGTAACGAGAAGTGAATACAAAGAGCCGCGGAAGGCGCCCCGTGATCTTCTCGAATTGGAGGAATTTACTTCATTTTTAGAAACCAAATTTATAGCACTTGAGCCCATACAGAAAAAAGAAAGAGATGACTGGTTGTCGCCAAAGCTATCTAAGCCACATAACGCGAAAGAAAAACTGACATACAGTGGCAATAGATCGTCATATTATATGAGGGCTATGAATACAACTACAGCCAAGCCACGCTGTATTTTATTCAACAACAATTAATAAAAATGTTCCAAGGTGCGAAAATAAACTTGAGAAAATGGTGCAGAACTGTTGTCGGAACGATCAGCTGATCAAATCAACCCGACAACAATGGATTTTAAAAATGCAAACCGGACGAAGGCGCTCGGGTTACAATGGAGCCCCGCCACTGACATGGTTACTTTCCGTCCAATTGACAATAACAAAACAAAGACAACCAAGTGAACACTTTTATCATAAATCTCCAAAATATTTGACCCATTGGGGTGGCTATCTCCACTCTCAATAAGAGCCAAATTATTATTCCAAAATCTTTGGTTAGTGACAATGGAGTGGGATGATGAAGTTCCATGTGACATTTTGAAAAAATGGTACAAACTCAGTGACGACTTGCAGAATGTTGACAAATTTCAAATCTCAAGATGAGTTGGTAATATTCACGCATCAATAGAGATACACGGATTCTGTGATGCGTCCGAACAAGCTTACGCAGCAGTGATTTACATAAAAACCACAAATGACATGAACGAATCAATTGTGAGAATATTCTGCTCTAAAACAAAACTTGCGCCACGGAAGAATACTTTGACATTACCACGATTAGAACTGTGTGGCGCTCTTCTGTTATCAAAACTAATGCAGAAAGTTTTGAAAGCGTTTCCACACACTGACATTCCAATATACGGATGGACGGATTCCTTAGTCGTACTGGGTTGGCTTTAAGGACAGCCGTCTCGTTGGAAGACGTTTGTTGCTAACCGTACAAAAGAAATCGTTGATATTATGCCAGTTTCGTGCTGGCGACATGTGAGCTCAAATGATAATGCAGCTGATTGCGCAACTCGAGGCCTTACCACTTCTTAGTTGACAGAACATACGCTCTGGTGGGAAGGACCTGCGTGGATCAAGAAACCAATTTCCAAAAATGACATTCATACGTTTGACATGCCTCAGATTGAAGTGAAAAACGAGGCCCAAATATTTTTATTTTATTTTATTTTATTTATTGGAAGACCAACGGCTATCTTATAGAATAAAAAACTTAAATAATAATGGTGAGCCAATTATAGGTCCTCGCCGATAGATACATTTTGATTTGAAATTATTGAGTGTTAAATTACAACTAAACTATTATGACGCATTACGAACTATGGGTAAATATACAACACTTACAAATTCACTTTCCTATCAAAAAACAAATTACTCATTAGACGCTTCACCGATGCAACAATAGTGTTAAACAGGTCAATATCAACCTGTCTGGATAGTTGGTTAAAGCTGTTACCAGCACGCAAGAGATATGCATTTCGCCGATAGTTCGAGGAGGCCGAAGGTATATGTAAAGGCGAATTAAATCTAAGGGTCTTTGTGTGGGCTCTAAAGAAGATCTTGGACACAAGTTCTGGGGAGTCTACTGCACCAGAAGCAATTTTTCTTAAAAATACTAAGTCTGCAATCTGGCGTCGCTTCTCTAGTGGCAAGAGATGATGTTTCCTACATATTTCAAGATACCGGCTTGAATCATACCTCTCCCTTGTTCGATAACATAAATACTTAATGAATCTCTTTTGCACGTTTTCAATTCGTGATATATATGTAAGATACTGCGGGCTCCACACCTGCGATGCGTATTCAAGGTGGCTGCGTACAAGTGAGCAATATAAAATTTTTAGTGTCTTAGCCTGATGGAAATCTCTGGAGTTACGCATCACAAATCCAAGACTCTTTGAGGCTTTTGAAACGATCGAATCGATGTGGGAGGCAAATAGTAACTTATGATCATGAAACACACCAAGATCCCTTACCACAGTATCGCGTTGTAAAGTAATGTCTTTCAGTGAATAGTTAAATTGTATTAAGTTAATTTTACGACTAAAAGTGACGACAGTGCACTTAGACGGATTAAGGTCGAGTTGGTTATCGGTACAGAAGGTGTCGAGCCTACTAAGGTCTTCTTGAAGCAAGATTGCATCAGACACTGAAGAAATAGGTGCTATGATCTTCATATCATCCGCAAAGCATAGTAGTTGTGATGATTTGAAACAGTGTTCAATATCGTTTACAAAGATTGCGAATAAGAGAGGCGCGAGCAATGATCCCTGCGGGACTCCACTAGGTACCCTAAGCCACCCAGAGACCTAATTTTTTACCACAACCGCTTGTGACCTATTGTAGATATACGACGTGAGCCACCTTAGCAGATCGCCACTGATACCGATCTTCTGTAGTTTGCATATAAGTAAGTCATGCCGAATTCGGTCAAATGCTTTGCTATAATCCGTGTAAATGACGTCGACTTGGCAGCCATTATCCATATGCGAAGTCAAATAGTCGTTGAACAGTATCAGGTTGGTCACAACGGAGCGCCCTTTCAAGAATCCATGTTGAGTGAAGCTAAATGATTGCCTGAGTGCAGAATAAAGTTGATCATAAACAACCCTTTCGAAAACTTTCGATACAATACACAACTTTGAGATTGGTCTGTAATTCATAATGTCCGTTCTGGAGCCTTTTTTGTGGACTGGTGTGACGTATGCACACTTCCACACACTTGGTACCGTGCCCTCTACTAACGATCTATTAAATAGAATAGCGATTGGGACAGCTATAGTCACAGAACAGCGTATAAGGAAGTTAGCTGGAAGTAGATCTGGACCAGCCGACTTTGCAGGATCTAATTGCGAGAGAAGTTTTGATATAATATTACCATCTACTTTTATACTAGAAATGCTAGCAACGGTCGGGGTAGAAGCGTGTGCACAAAAAGTAGTTTGAGATGTCGATGGTACGTGGCTGTCCAAAAAATTTGAGTGAAAGTATTTGGAAAATGCATTACAAATGGAGTCACCAGTGTTAAGAACAGACTCTTCGAATTTCATACTTATTGGAATGTCATTCACATTTGACTTAGACTTAATAAATGACCAGAACATTTTTGGGTTATCCTTCAAAGAATTCTCTACCAAATTTATATAATTCCTATAACTTTGCTTCTCTAGAGTCTTACATCGATCTCTTAATAGTTTAAAAGATTGCTCATCAGCACTGTTACCGTAAATTCTATATTTCCTCAAATATTTGTACTTTTCTTTGAGAGATTTTTTTAGAGCAGGGGAATACCATTCAGGATATCGCTTACCAGTGACAGTTTTACGTGGTATGTACTTATCCCTCATTGACTGAAAGGTGGTGTAGAAAAAATCAACAGCACTGTCAAGAGGTTTTGTGTTTAGTTCATACTCCCAGTTAACTAATGAAATTTCTGAATTTATCGCATCATAATTACCTTTATTAAAAAGATACTTTACATACGAGGCACTACTTAAGGGAACAAGGTCAAAAAATGGCGGTTCGATAGTTAGGGCACCGTGGTGCAGGTCAATTGGTACGAGCGGGTCTTCACTGCAGTCTGCAACCTTGACATCACCATTTGACAGGACAAGGTCAAGAGTCCTCCCATAAACGTTCCTTATGCCATTAAACTGTCTAAGACCAAGGATGTTTAACTCATCCACCAGTAAATTTTCATCATCAGTGGTAAAATTCAATGGGTCTATATATATGCACGACAATGGTCGAAACTACTGACATTATTGAAGAATTATTACATAAACATCTCTCGATTATGCATATAGTAAGAGTAATTGCCCGAATCTCACGTTTCATAAACATTGTGCGTCACCGTGTGTCGTCGCGACTACAATCGTCAAGACCGCAACATGACACCGAGGGCATTAGCCGCGATGCACCTGACAATACGAATTACATAACAGCGCTTGAAATAAATAATGCGTTGATAATAGTAATTCGTGTGATACAAACTAAAGAGTTCCGATCGGATATTTCGGAATTAAGAAGAAAAGGTCTTGTTATGGCGAAAAGTAGAATAGAATAGAATAGAATAGAATCGTTTATTTCATGTTATCAATGTCACAATATTACATTTGGAAATGTCAATGTCAAGGGATAACTATGATCGTCAGTAACAAAATAATAATAATAATAATGAATATAAAATAAAGTAGTATTACTACTGCTTGTCGAATAAAATAAAATTAAAATTGTTTCAAAAGAAACTCATCGACACTGTACAATTCAATATCCAATAAAAGGATTTTTAGTCGGGTACAAAACGTTTCATCGTTTCTAACACTTTTCAGGTCTGTGGGTAGATGTTCGTAGAATCGGGGACCTATTACCCGCGGATTTCTAGTTGCAAGTTCGGTACGGTGGGCAACGGATTTTAGTGTTCCCGCGTTTCGTAACGCTCGGCCTCCGCCCGTACGTCTCTCATAAGTAGGCAAGTTTTGACGCGCATAAACTATTATATCATAAATATATTGTGAGTACATGGTCATTATATTGTATTTCTTAAAAAGGTTTCTGCAGGTCTGACCCTTTTTTATGCCTACTATTGTTCTTAGTGCACGTTTTTGAAGAATAAATACCCTAATCGACTCAGTTGAATTACCCCACAGTGTGATGCCATAAGACACCAACGAATGAAAATATGCATAATACGTCTGCCTCAATACCACATTGGAGACAAGAGGACGCAGTTTCCTCAGTGCGTATGCAGCACTTCCAAGTTTTTGACATAGAGTTTGTATATGTGACTTCCAGTTCAAATTTGAGTCTAGCGTTAAACCCAAGAATTTACAGGTGTTACATAATGGAACAATGGAGGTGATAATTGGCTTTGTTATAGAATTTCTTCCTGAGAACAACATAAGGTTTGACTTCGATTCGTTAAGAATAAGTCCATTCGCAGAGAACCACCCACACAGCTGCTCATACGTGCAGGCTAATTTTTTTTCCAACTCGTTGTAGGTTTTAGCACACACTATAACGGTTGTATCGTCCGCAAATAGAACCACAAGACCCCCTGATATAAAGTATGGCAGATCATTGATGAATGCCAGGAATAGTGTATTACCTAGGGCAGATCCCTGTGGGATGCCAATGGTGACGTCACCAGCCGCTGACCTAGTTGTTGTACCGTTTGTACTGACCTGAACCGTTTGCCGCCTGTTTGATAAAAAAGACTGTAATAGGTTATGGGCGACTCCGTTGACGCCATACACAGCTAACTTTTGAATTAATAAATCATTTTCAATTACATCGAACGCCTTTGTTAGGTCACAAATAATGCCTGCAGTTTTATACTTATCATCTATACTGGTAATAATAGAATCTACTATATTTTGTGCTGCAACTACGGTGGATTTACCTTTCCTATAAGCATATTGTTTATCTGATAACAAATCGTTCATTTCGAAATGATCCATAATACTTGTTGATATAATAGATTCTATTATTTTTGATATATTCGGAACTATGGTTATCGGTCTGTGGCTTTCAACATGGGTCACCTCCCCCTTCCCCTTAAACACTGGACATACACGAGTACTTTTTAAAATATCAGGATATATACCTTCTCTAAACATTTCATTTATTAAAATATAGTAATTTACTACAATTGCAAACCTTTTTGGATGAAAGTAATCTGTTGCCGCTGCCGGTCAATACTCAATCAGACATTGACAAACCACAACCAGCTTCCACCAGATGTATAAAGAAGAACAATCGCATGTGCAACTTACTTCTCATGACAATGACAATTTTACTGACATTTTTTCTCCTATACAAGGAAGAGTGACAACCATAAAGAGTCTTGACAATAACAACACCCTGTACTTTGACAAGATTGCAGATACCCGTATGATCCAGCATCACTGGAAGATGGTTGTGTATTATAATATTGTGGTGCGAGTACCAACTCAACACCTGTCGATCTTCATGAGAGAAGACTTTTGGCCGAAGGGTGTCATATACCGGCGTTTCCGAGGACGGCTACCAGACACCCACGTTGCGTCACACGTCGAAGTACATACGTGTAAATAAATAGTATTATATGTATATTATCATGTTATATTGTATTTATGATTAGTCCGTAAGGTATTTATTTAATATTTCTGTTATTGTTTTATTATATGTATGTTAGTCTGTAAGGTATGTATCTATGGGTCCTAGTTGCCTGAAATAAATAAATGAATAAAAAAAATAAAATAAAAAATATGAGTACATATTGGGAAAGCATGACAGCAGTGAAAAACTATATTAAAACAGTGACCTCAAACTGCAATCATGACAGCTCGTGTTCACCTGTAATTGCGCGATTCAATCATGAACTCAGCGAAATACGTCACTACAATGAATTATTGACTAATTATGAACATCTATCACGTAGAAAAAAAGAGAGGATTCTTGAATGGAGTTGGAAATTTAGCAAACGCTTTATTTGGTGTATTGGATGACAATTTTGCTCAAAAATATGAAAAAGACATTGAAACTGAACGTCGGAGAGAAGATCATTTACTCACTCTATTCAAAAATCAAACTTCGTTAGTCGAAGCTCAGAACAACGTACGCAAACGAAACGAACAGTTAATGAACACTCAATTCGATTATATCTACAAGCATCTGAAAGTTATGACTTCCGAAATGAATGGAATACAAAAGGCGAACCAAAATACTTTACAAGCATTTCATATTATGTCATCATTGATATCAGTTAATGTTATATTGACTAACGTTCGCCGAATTCAAGATTCATCATTAGAAATGATTACTGACATTTACCATAGTCGTCTGAACATTCATATGTTGGAACCAGAGCAGCTACAACAAGAGTTAAAAACCATATCAGCACAATTGCAAAGTGACCTAGTCTTGCCAGCTGACAATATACGAGATTTATATGGTCTCCTGCACGTGAAAGCAAGAGTGACTAGAAACTTACTGATCATAGAAATAAATATACCTCTTTTAAACCGCGATTCCTTCGAGTTAAATAAGATTATTGACATCCCTAAAAAAAAAACAGGGAAGCGTTGTTTATACAACCACCGCAACAAAATATTTAGCGGTGAATGTTAAAAAAGATACGCTAATACCTATGACAGAAAATGACATGCAACACTGCATCCATCACACTGATCAACAGATGTTTTGCCCGGTGAATCAGCCCATATATTTAATGACCATGGGGCAATCCCTGTGCGACTTACAAAATATGTAAATAAATAATGAAAACAAACCGTATTGCACACCTGTCGCAAAGAAATGTGCTGATAGGTGGATCAAATTGCACGCATGCGGTACATGGCTATATTCATGTTGCACCGAGTGCCGCGTTCGAATCAACATATGATTCGGAAATAAAAAATAAACAATTACGAGGCAATGGACTATTAAGCCCGGAACCGGGATGTGTGATTTAAAGAGATAAGTTTTTGATATATTCTCAGCATGATTATATCAATCAATTAACTATACGTCCCACTGTTGTCCTTGACATGCAAGACACTCATTTATCATTGAACGAAATCATGAATATATCATTACCTGACAATTTTATTCCTGAAAACCATGAAAAAACATATGAAGAAATCCAACAGAAGATTGACATCATGAAGCAACAACAATTAGAACAGTTTACCAACAACAATAACACGCACTACATTATTATCTTCACAAGTATCATTGGACTAGCATTATCATTACTCGGGATCATAGGATGCTACATAATATCTAAGCGATGTAACCTGCAAGAAAGAGCGCCCGCGCAACAAATTTCTACCCACTCACTGACGTAATAGTCACTGCGCCACGCTCAATGTTGCCGCCCGGAAGAATGACTAGCGCATTGAGAGGTTCCATGGCGAGTGTGGATACCGGTACCTCGTCAACGATGCCGAAGAAAATTCACTTCGATTTAAATAATTCTACAAACCTAGTTAATTAATATTTTTGTTGCTCGTAATTTGTTTTTATATTAAATTTTTAAGTTGACAATTTATAGTGACATGTAAGTGAAATGTTTAAGAACCGTTTTTATATTTTAAGTTGGAATACTTAAAAATTTTACATTGTTAATTTATTGGATTTATATTTTGCATATTTACAATTTTTAATGACATTTTTACTTTATTTCTTCCTTGTGTGTTGGGAGTATGTACGGGTCAACGTACATTATTGTGCAACTGACAATATGCAACGTCGCACCCTACATTGTGCACGTGCAAAATGTATAAATTATAATTTTCAGTACAATAAAGTTACTCCGTGGTATCGGTCGAGTATTATTTCTACAGCATCTTTGACATCTCCCTGCATCATCTCGCTGATATCTTCTGACATATTACTGTACGAGACAAGCAGCTCGTACATATGTTACGCGATAACTTTGTGAACCGATTTTGATGATTCTTTTTCGTTGTAAAGAGAGATTTAAATGGGACCACTACAGAGGTACCCTTAGTAGTGGTCCCATTTAAATTTGAAGAAAATATTCCACCTCTAAGGATGGAAAACTTGGGGATGAATGATTTTTGAATTTTCGAGGTCGGTTTTTTAAAACTTGCCTTCTTTTATTTGCGGTTACAAACCGATAGTTATTGTTTTCTTTTCTCTAGGTTATCGGTTCATATTTCTTTAGTTCATTTCTATGTATATGTCCAAACAACATAATAGTATTCATTCAGAAGTACACGTCGAAGCGTCGACATTTCGACCAATATAGAACCAAGACCAAGTACTTGTAACGTTCTAAGTGGAATGCGTCAAGGGACGTCGCTGCTTATGCTATTGTACTCCAAAACCCTAACAGTACACAATAACAACGTTAATAGAATTTGATGTACAAAACAACACCTTTTGTAAATAGTGTAAGTGGCTACAGGGAATTATTTCATTGACATACATAACCAAGTTCTTCCTAAAAATATGAGGTTTTGAGGTAAGTCCTGCAGTACTGCAAATTTGAAGAAGCAAAATTTCTCTTATATACAATGTCATAATAGTAGGTTTGGTTTGAACAACAAACGAGCCATGAAGCGATGTATAATAATCTAATGGCGTCGGTATGAAGGTAGCGAGTGTGAGAGGATCGTGAGCGGAATAAGGGTTGCGAAGTACCTAATCGCTTAAGGCGCGGCGGCGAAGTTGCGCGTATAATTAGGTCGGAAACAATCCGACGGCGGAAACACATTCGGTGGGTCCCGGAACAAAGTCATGCGTGTCTATTTAACTTCTGTGAATTTTCAGGCGCACCTGCTGGCGAGCCTTCCCCTCGTAGCGCTATACCCCGCACCGCTCCACAAGCAAAATAATCCCGATTGCGTTACATTATTATTAGGATTAGCACACTTCATATTTGTAAAAGCTGTACTTGAGCGCGCAGGACAAGTTCTATCCAATCAAAACACCGAACGTGGCGACAGTGCACTTTTATTATGAAGCATAGAGTTCTTTCTGTACAAATAAAACCACTTTAATAGATTTGTCAGTATTATGCTAACTAAACTGATTTTTATCTGCCTAAATGACGTTATTGGTTTTAATAGCATACGTTGTAGACTGGATGTCCATTTCCTTTCAGACCTTGAACTACTTGCCCACTATCAATGTATGGTAATGCCTCATATATTGGATTGGCCTTGATCACCCCGCATCTCATCAAATAGGCTATAATAAAAAAATATAATATTCTCAAAATGTAACGGATTTCATCGTGATTTTTATACTCTGATGTAAAAAACTTGGTGAACCAAAGCATGATAAAGAACTGCAAATTTCCCTACAATGAAATTTGCTTATTTGAAAATACACTGCTATCACGTGTCCGGAAAACAAATTTCATGATGGTTTTGTTATATTTCTCCACTTGTTTTCTTGATGTGCTCTGTAGCCATTTTAGTTATTTAGTTATAAATAGTATTAGATTTATTCACAAGTGTCGCTGCAACTTTTTACTCTTATCGTATCGACGGCTTACACAATAATGCTAGCCATCGTGGTGAAAAGATTCGCTAACTGGCACAAAGCAGTCGCCGATCGCTGCCCGAGGTGCGCCAGACATCCGGGAAAGGACTGGTACGTCTCGTGGGCTCCTTTCGTGCTAAAACTAATTTTTGTTATGAGAAGAAGGACATGTACTCCACTTAAAATGCCACTCGTGATCCGCGTCTGCGCAGGCGCTTTTTAATATTAAAATTTAAATCGCAATTCAGGCGTCCTTACTGCGCCGCAGACGTCTTCGAAAATATGAAACGCCCATTTTATTTGACGCCGTTCGTTTACACCTGTATTTGTGTTGATTGTGCGTGTCTATATTTATTTGTCAGCAAGGAGTCATATGTAAAGCAGTTACGGTCTCCTCGCCTGCCGGCGTCTATCCGTTGCAAAATAGAGGACCAGGGGGTGTGATCTACTAGCTACCGACTGGGGTACCTACTAAGAATGAATATACGTTCTGCTATGCGATTCCCCCGTGCGACCACACAACCGCGTCACTAATAAGGTGTGGTGTGGAGAAGTCGACGGACCAGAATCGGCAATAGTTCACCGCAAACCAGAAGTATATGTATACTTCAGCGGCTCGAAGGCACGTAGTTAGAAATATGAGGGTCCCCAGCCCTTCCGTCAGTATTTCAGTCTTTAACTTGAGATCTGCGAGCGGTGAGGCCGAAGTTAGCTTCTTGTTCTTTCATAATTAACTGCCGCTCCCTGACCGCTTCGTTGACTCGGATATCTATAATAAAAGCTTCGCTCGTTCACTATTTATATCTACCCCTTGTGCCTGCAAAACGGATAATTAGCATAATGGGACGTTATTCTAGTTTCCAGTACGGCGCATAATGTTCCTTTTGAGCGGGCAGTAATATAATCTTCCGCTGCCGAATAAAATCCTTTTGGAAACGAGCTCTTTAGGAATAAGAGTCGTTTCGCTCGACTCGATCATTGTTAAGGAGCCATTCCGCCTAATTCCCTTTACGGGCGAAGGCGACGGCGACGCCGCGCTTTACGCGCAAACACCCGTCGCGATCTGCCGAGTCTGGGCGCTCTGATAAAATGGACACAGATAATTGAAATCGAATTAAGTATGCAGTTCATTCAGGTGTACGCCCCAAGCATTCATCGCTAACAATATCATTATGTATATTATTCGTATAAACAAGTGCACAATTTCCTTGACTCCCTGTATCTGTAGGTATATACGTCACTATGTGAAGAGAGAGTTGCCCGCTGGATCTTTCTTTGCATACCTTTGCCAATGCAGTGTGAGGTCAATTATACTCCCAAGTAGCACAAATATAACTCAACTGTACACTTTAATGCAATTAGATGACAAGTTGCCTGATCAAGTATTTGCTTCGGTCGCGAGTTTAAATAAATGCAGAAACATACAAGTAGCATTTATTCAGTATGATATTTCAACTTTTGCTTTGCAAATACACGTTTCGGGTGATGATTTGACTCTGTACATTTGGCAAACTGTTATCTTTGTTTATTCATGTTGTTGTTAACGGTTGTATTAGTTCGTCTAACCTAAAAATAATTTGTAAAATGTATTATTTCGAATTAATTTACTTAAATGACACAACATACACGCATTTAATGTATAAAAATGTACTAGCAAATTAGTTTATTCAGCCAGAGCGTTTGTAACATTGCATTAAATAAATAACGCACATTCTTAAAGGGCCACACTACGGAAGCCCTGTGTCGGGGGTGTCTTGGACACACACACACACATAGGTAACCTCAAATTACAACCAAATTCACGAGAGAAACAAAATATAAATAAAATATGTAGCCATACAAACATTTCTCCCGAGGTATCGAACCCGGGACCTCCGCGTGGCAAACGAGCACGGTAACCGTTCGGCCACTAAAACAACATTATTGTTATAAAATGTGATCCACATGTGATAGACGAAGCGACGCTCGTGTAGTAGGCCGCACTGCAAAGGCCGAGGCAGCCGAGGTTGAGGGTGACAATCGCGGGGCGCGCGTCGCGGGCGGGCGCTCCCGGAGAGGCAGTCGCGCAGCGCCCGCCGAGCCGACCGCGCGTCGCCGAGCCGCGCCGCGAGTGCGTGAGTGCAGCCGTCTGCGTCGCCATGAGGGCCGGCGCCGGCCGAAGCCCGCAGTGAGCCGCAGCTCCCGCGCGGAGCCGGGCCGCTCGAGGTGGGTCGTCCTCCGCTCCGCCCGCGGCAGGAGCCGCGCTGTCCTCCGCCAGGGCGCAAGATGCGCTTCGCCCGAGTCGCGCGATAGAACTGTTTCGCAACTGGACTTGACGCAATTTTGCACATCAAACGTCTCTTATCTTCTTCTCGGGATACTACATTGCAAAGCATTGTCGTCTAAAACGAGTTATATACGCAAGAATTATCCTAAACAACTTTTAGTAAGTTGAAATTTAATTTTGTTTCAATCGGAACTGACGAATGTTTCCCGCGCTCTTTGAAAGTCTAAGTCGAAGATCATTTATTCCATAGGTAAAATAAATTTACACTTGAAAACGTCACATTTACGTTACCTACATTACATTAAGCTACTGCTCATTCCCTACGCTGATTTCCCTGAGAAGAACGAGCAAGAAACTCTAGGGATTGCTCTTTTCAAATAAACTTAAATGCTATGGAATACACCATGAATCAAATTTGTGCGGATTGTGGAGCCGTGTCGTCTTTCCATACATCTTTATCTAACACGCAGTCTTCAATTTTGTAATGTGACTTTTCGATCAAAATATTTTTGATACAGTTTTTAAATTCAGGAAATGATAATCTTAATACATGCTCCGGAATGTTATTGTAAAAACGTATACAGTTCCCCATAAAAGAGTTGTTTACCTTGGTTAAGCGAAATCGTGGTACGTTAATATTATGGATATCTTCCGTCTTATTGAAATTATGTATATTTTTACGGGCATATAAAATATTTGAGCTAATGTACTGTGACGCCACAGTCATGATACCAGTCTCCTTAAACTTTTCTCTGAGAGAAACCTCTCGGGGGCCTAGACGGTACACAGAACGAATCGCTCGTTTTTGCAATACAAATATGATTTGAATATCTGCCGCTTTACACCACATGAGAATTCCGTAGGACATTATACTAAGGAAGTAACTAAAGTAAACTAGTCTAGTAGTATTAACATCGGTAAACTCACGTATTCTGCGGACTGCGTATGCAGCGGAGCTTAATCTACTGGCCAAGGAAAATATATGTGGAAACCATTGAAGTTTACTATCTAAGGTCACTCCCAAGAAGACTGCTTTATTAACAAGGACTAACTTCTCTCCGTTTATTTATATACTTAGACTAGTCGATTTTACGTTAGGTAATTCAAATTTAACACATTCCGTCTTCTGGGCATTAAGCAATAAATTGTTAGCATTAAACCAATAAACTACCTTAGAGAGGATATCAATAATGTGGTCATAGCTATTGTCATGTCTGTCTGTTTTAAAAATCAAGGACGTGTCCGTTTGATTGTTATCAGCAAACAATACTATTTCGCAATGGTCCTTAACAAAGAATGGCAGATCATTATATATTGATATTTCGATTCGGAGGTTACGTTTAACGAAGCACGTTTGGATTCTACCATTTACCGCTGAATTAACGCGGATCCAAAGATCCAGCTGTTGTCTGTTATGTTTTTTCTTCCAACAAATAAGAAAGAATTTCAAGCAGAACAACAACACAGACTTTTAAGTTCAAGTTCGAATCTCGTTGTGCTTTGGTACAGGAATAACAATACATTACTTAATTAACTACCACGCTTTGGTTTGCCACTTGGGTAGCCAGAGACTATATATGGACCACCACCAGATAGAAACGCACTTGATATACCTCCTTCGCTTCCTCCTCTGGCATCAATCATTTGACACACCTGTTTATTTTTATTATTCGACTTAGCCTTTTTAAGGACATCCTTAATCTGGCAGAAATATGGTCTATGAACAACCAGACACGACTTTTTCGGCACGAAAGGTGTGTGGAACTGTATCTGCCTGATTCCCAGCTTTCGGTATCTGTTCTATATCAACTTCATGTCTTTCTGAAAAACCATCCAGAGGTACAAACTTTATCACTCGATCCAGCCGGTCATCACCAATCTAATTTCGCATTCCGTAACACTTTCTTTCCTTTCTTCATCATTGATTGATTGTGGGTTTCACTCTATTTCCTTCAAACGCACCATGCATAACTGTTACTACTATTTCCTGCAGCTATTCCTCCGTCATTCCCAATGCATTTTGCAATTACTTGGATGCCAACGGACATTTTATGTAGTTTTTGTTTTAAATTTCGTAAATGGCTAACTTTTTTCGTCAAGGTCCCCTATCTTATGACAAAAGCGTATACATTACGAAAGGTCTGAAATGAATTTGTGACTTTGTAAAGAATACCGTCAAGTACAGTTACTGTTTTGTGCATTGTATTATGTAAAATCATTATTTTCCATGAACCGGTTTCTAATACAAATTACATTTTGTAATGTACTAGAACGCTAGAGTAATAGTGTTATTCCTCTTAAACTTATCTTTCAGGGACACTCCGGAACCTATTTGGTAAATTGCCTGGACAGCACGTTTCAACAGGACAAAGGTTCTACTAATATGGGCGGCATTTCCTCAAATTGGAATATCATAATATGTCGTTAAACCGTGGATATTATTAAAATTTGTATAAATCTAGAATTTTCGGCGTGTAAAATTGTCAAATTCGTTTATTTCTTATTAATTAATGACTGGCGGCCGCGCAATTCCTATAAAACGTACACTACACACTATTTATTCTCTTTTATGATTAATTTTGAAGTTGGAAAATAACTTATTTACGAAATACAGACCGAACTAGTACCTTCTCAGATTTTGCGAAGTCATAAATGACTACGGAACAACATAGCGATTGCGGGCAGCGAACGGGTTAAGTACGGAATATTAAACTGTGTGGCGGATGCAAAGATAGTCGCAACTTCTAGATTTCAGCAGCTGATAACGACAGTAAGGTTGCTTTATGCCGATAATAAAAGCGTCCTCTGTCTTCCCTCCTTCGCCCCCGACCCCACTCCTCCCCGCACAAGGACCTTTGCCTG
>NW_020653337.1:31056-52695 GCF_003589595.1 Hyposmocoma kahamanoa
GCCTGATTTCGGTTAAACAAGCAAGAAGTGTTAGGCGATCGCTGCGATCGAGGAGCATGGGCCGAGTTCGGACTCGCATATCGCGACAACGATTTTCGTGTGTCGAAACGATGCCTGTAAACAAATTTGTGACAAATTCAATCAAATAAATATCTTTGAGCTACTTCGTCACGACATGATTTGCCATTTAGTCAGAATCAGAAATTCTTAAGTATTAAATTTTCATAATTGCAGAAAGTTCTACCCTTCAGCGAATACATGCCTAAGCAGAGATTTAATTATTTTCGGTCGCGTTGTTAAGCCGGCGGCAGTAAATTTCTGAAGTTTTTTATCGCCGCTCCCACCGCCCAAGTTTGCTATCAGGAGTAAAATGCTGCTATTGTTTAATGGATAACGGGTTGTAGTTGTGTGCTACGAGCGCTGCACCGAATGCCCTACGCCGTAGCTCGTGGCTACATCGTATTCATCGTAGATCGCATTTAATTCAAATTGCCCTTTTCAAGCTTGTGTGACAATATTAGATTAAGATTCAAATAAATTTCATACGCGATGCAAAGCAGATGTATATAATTGATTACAATAGGTGTTGCGGCGTCACAAAAACTTTTTCTACTAAAAATTATGGTCGTTTTGCTAAAAAAACACAGAGCATCCTCCAACCACTAATTTCAACGATTAACATTTTTGGCGCTAAATGAGAATGAAAAAAAAAAAATTTTAGATCCATTTTCGGCATATTCGTTTGAGTTGACTGAAGTATTAAGAACATGAAATCAATTGCCTATTGTATTTCTTCATACATTTCGAATATAACCAAGAATGTCGATCGCCGATCTCTCCGGCGTATCAGAGCAATGAGAACCATTCGCCGATGTTGCGCACAGCAGTCGTTTGTCTCAGTTCCTAATTTTTTTGGTAGAGTCACCGTTCAGCCGCGTCGCCGCGTCGTTGTCGAAAGTCACGCGTCGCAGCGCTCGAGCAGGTCGGTAGGTGATTTATATCCCGTCAATCTAAACTCAGTTAGCCATTTATTACAGTTTAGCGATAGTTCGTAATAGTGGTGGTCCCGCTACGAACGTTACTTACTAAATACAAAGCGAGATTCGAGCGACGTCGATACGTTTCATAGGCATGTTACAGTTTTCATAACAATTTTATTAAAAAAAAAATTGGTTAAAGTCTCTTAAAATCTGGAATGATTGTTATTTAAAATGGACGTAAAGGTTTCGAAAAAGGCAACGGGTTTCTTGAGAATAGGTGTCGAAGCGAACGCAGCAAAATTCATCGAGTATCGAGATATTGCTTTGTTTCATGTAATTGGCATAAATAAATAAATAAATAAATAACGCACACACTCAACATAGCCCCGCACTAGGGAAACCCTGTGTCGCGGGTGCCATGGACACACACATAGGCAACCACAAATTACACCCAAACTCACGAGAGAAATAAATGTAAGCCATACAAACATTTCTCCCGGCCCGGGAATCGAACCTGGGACCTTTGCGTGGCAGTCCGGCTTGGTAACCGTTCGGCCACGGAGGCAGTTAAAGGTATAAGGCTTACAATGAAATAGAAATTATATTACACAAACACATTTGTTCAGCCAAATAATAGAATTAACAAAATAATAAACTCATAAATGCCTGTACAAATTTAAAATTATTAACTTTTTTCACTTTGTTCCACAATCTCACTGAATTAGTTGCAATATATGCATTGCAAACATTTTGAATTAGCTCAAGTGCATCGATCTTAAACACAACAAATTGAAATGTATCAACTTGTTTATATTACAGTAGTGTGTTTCGGTAATCTTAAAATGAATTGTACAAGAATGCGAGCTAAAGACTCTGAAGTTGGAAATTGGACCGGTATTTAAGTTTTGCCTGTAATAATGTAATCTTTTGTGTATTTTATCTGTTTGTTTCTAAACAAGTCGACGTTAGTAAAATTTAATACGTAAGTCGCTATCGACCATCCAACTTATAAATTAATGCGTATGTTGGTATTTCATTGGCAGGCTCGTTCTGCTAAATTTAAAAAAATACTTGAGTGCATATTATATATAAACGTGTGTTTATAATCAGATGCTAGTGCAATATCATTGATCTAGGAAAGAAGCGGCAAATAATGGATTAGTAGTATATATTTGTAATACGAATTTCGATTAAAATAAAATTAGGTCAACACATCTGTCCCTATGTTGAGTGTGTGCGTTATTATTTGAGTGTGTGCGTTATTATATGTACTGATCAAAGAGATAGGAAATTCCGGGGAGTGGAGATAGGGAGTTCCGGGGAGTGTACGGGCTCGGAGGGCGCCCGTGTCAAGCTCTCGTGCCGAGTCAATGATAATCTATGACAACCCTGTACACTGGCTAATCTGGGGTCAGAGTTTAGAAGATTCCTGTGCACGCACAGGTACAGGTATAATTAAGAATAATGTAGAAAAATATGGGGCTGTCCGTGTGTGTTGTCTCTATCTACTGACCCGAGAGATAGGGGGTTCCGGGGAGGCTACGGGCTCCTCGGTAAGGCCAAGCCCTTCGCCAGTGATACGCCTTCACAGGCATTTCTGACAAACTCATCTGCGGTCCCTCCAGAGGTTTTTGGGAACTGGAACGATGTCTCGGCGTTGGGAAGTGAGTCTTCCTACAGCTCCGCCACCAACGGGGAGATTTGGTAGGGGACTTTAAGTCAACGGCTTAGTGGTGGCAACCGTTAGCTGTACAATGCCCAACCGCAACGGGGAGTGGTTGTGAAGTTAGTGACACCGGTCTGTGACAACCCTGTACACTGGCTGATCCGGACCTGAACTGAGAAGGTCCCTGTGCCAGCACAGGTTATAGCGCCCTTCTAGTGTACACTCAGGGTCGGTAAGGAGAGTCACTTAGTGACAATCAAAACTTATGTAGAAAGGAACGGGGGCTTTTTTATAATACAAAATGCCGCGATGAAACAATCGTGCGCCTGATGGTAAGCTACACGCCTGCCCATAACAATTGCAGTGCCACTTAGAGGTTTAAATTGCTAAGATCTAAGAGGCACTGCCATTGCGCCCATCGCCCGGAGACATCAGTTGACAAGTCCCATGTGTCTGTAATTTCACCAGCACCCTTACCCATCAAAACCGGAACACAGTAATGCTGACATTACTGCTTAGCGGCAGAAATCGGTAAGGTGGCAGTACTACCCTGGACGAACTTTTTCACAAGAAGCTCTACTGCCTACAAACTGACTGGCTAAGGTTGTTTCAACACATTTTTTTCAATGTTCAAGGATTTCTCCTTATTAGCATACGCGTACTTTATTTGTACATTATTTCAAGTTTTCGTAAGAGCTTGGATTTAATGGCAATGTCGAAAGCTTGGCTTTTACGTATAAATATTGACATTACCTGTGTAGAGGGTGGAGAGGTAACTCTTCGCAACCCGAAAGTCAGAGTAATCTACAGTGTCATGTTTTTCTTAAAACTTATTTAGTTTAGTACTTAGAGCAAACCAAAGCTCGTATGGCAGTTCGGGCCGCGAACGAATCATCCTTCTGAGTAGGTATGACCCCGCGGTCAAGTGCGCGCACTGGGGTACGCTATATAACAATCACCAAAATCACACTCTCAAAAATATAATGTGATGTGCTGTGGTGACCTCCTTGATACCGAACTCTATGAATAATACCAAAGAGGCGTACACAAAATTCACGTCGTTAACGTGTGCAAGTTATGTCATTATTACGCATAATACGATTCAGCAATACACGGGTAAAGCCGTGAAACAAATTTTACGTTATCTGCATTAGCAAACCTTTACGGAGACTGATAAACAAGTTTGATATTACAAAATGGGCCAACGATGTCCATTCTGATTCTAACGCTTCGACGCGAGGTGATTGCAAAATCTCGCAAGTACATAACACAAAGGCGTGCGCGAACTTGGGAAAGTCTCGCCTTAATTAAGACAAGAGAATAACTCGACGGACTTTGCTTAATTTTAACTTTTTTTTATTTTCTTCATTAAAAGTTGAACGGTTCCGATTAAAAATCGCAGAGCGAGACACGTGCGCATGGCGCGAACTATGCTTATACAATACTCCTTTATATAGAATAATAATTGGAATATTGTGTCTAAGCGTTGGTCTTTGACTGGAAAGAGGTCTAGTTTCGTCATAAACGAGTCAATTAAACAAGAGAATTTTTTTTCTGTCACGTGGCACTTTTTGGATATAATATAATCTGCTTAACGGAATATTCCATTAAATCCCCAGAGCTTTATTAGCTTTTGATATTAAGTTGAATTTCCCTTAGAAATGTTTTGAAATATTTTGCAACGTGAGCACTTTTTTGGACATTGTACTCAGATTGCATAATACATTAAACGAATTGTAGGTAAAGATAGAAAACGGCGAATACTAAAACGAGGGTGGATTCGTATTGTCGTAAAGAAGAATAATTGTGAGAAATAAAATAAAATATAAACCGGATTGGAGTGGATAAATCCACATGCCGTAATGAAAACGATTAAAGATGGTTAACCCCTTAAACAGTTTGAAATGTTTTTCAAATCAATCCCACGCAGCGCGCGTAGCTGCCGTTGCCATTTCCTACCAAATGAACTTCTATAACCGCGTTTAGGTGTATACTATACAAAAAATGTTATGGATTAAAATCTTGGAAGCCTGTAATTGTGAAACAGAAAATGAGCGTTGATTTTAATACTTTCATCGGTTAATATATACCAATGAAGTACACATAGTACTCATTCAGAATTCATAAAGGTATTTTTAGTTTCAGAGAGCTATACTTGCTGCTCGCCATCGACCGCTTTAAGCTTCTGTCAATGCTCAAGATAAACTTTTGCATAACAAAATAACAATGTATTTTCAACGGAGACAAGGCAAGAAACACCTAGAATCTATGTTTTTTCTACGTATAAAATTTATTCTCAAGATATTGTGTATCGAACATTACTAAGTGAATGCTTTATTTGGAACTGTAATTAAACAACAAATATCAAAAACGGTATACTTGTTGCGGTTGACATGTTTGCAAACTCATTCAATACACTGGAGAAATTGTATGTATGTGTGTAAACACTTTATTGTGCCGCAAAGTAAATTACAAATTTCAACAAACAATTTAAAATATTGGTGTTTTTTACTCGCTCGCTTTAGCGAGCTTATTCCTTAAAGGGATTTCTTTGAACTAACCTTTGCACAACTGACGGGAAAGTTGGTTTTTGGGCGGGGAATAAAAATAAATATTTTTATAACATCTAGTGACGGGACGAACAAGTCGTGCGCCTGAGTGTAAGCTACACGCCTGTCCATAACAGTTGCAGTGCCACTCAGAGCTGTAAATCGCAGAGATCTGAAGGATACTGCCACTGCGCCCGCGTCACCCTGAGACATACGTTGACAAGTCCCATATGCCTGTAGTTTCACCAGCACACTTACCCTTCAAAACCGGAACGCAGTAAAGCTCACATGACTGCTTGGCGGCAGAAATAAGTTGGGTGGCAGTACTTCCCTGGACGAACTCTTTCAAAAGGAGCTGTACTGCTACTAAATGAGTGAAGAAATTGAATGGTACAGTCATATACACAAGAGTGCCTGACCCCCCAAGCCAACCTTTGTCGACCTTTTGGTTCTCAGCACAAAAATGTGGAGAAAATTGTTAAACAAACTTAATCTTTAACCGGTGAGCCGTAAAATTTATTTTGGTACGACTCCTTGGTCGTCTCATTAGTGAAAAGTCGAGCAATGCTTAATCACAGAAGACACGATCGTATGCAAACTGCAGAGCAATTTCGTGGTTTGTTAATCTATCCTTGCCCACCCTACGCCTTATTACAACAAATATTGTGATTTATCAACGTCAACTTTAAAAAATGAAACATGCTGTAAAAAATATAATGTTAAAACAAAACAGTGCTCCTGGAATCGAACCACGGGTATTGTAACTGGCAGTCAACACAACAAGCCGCTCGACCTCTTTACTTGGAAGTTAAATGACGAAATTTAGTATTGGTTTTAAAGATATGTTCATCATCTTCAAGCAACACTCCACTGTATGCTTACTCCATAAAGTTGAAATTGGTTTAATTTTTTCTTTGATCAATGCGTAAGATGGCTCTCAGAACCAAAAGGTCGGTTTGAGCATGTTAGGGGGTATCTCATGTATATGACTGTACGTAATAAATAAATGAATACTAGACAATGTCATATACGTTGATTCGATCCCAAAGTAAGTAACTATAGCACTTGTGTTATGGAAATCGGAAACAACGGCGGTACCACCAACAACCGGACTCGAGACAATATATTATAAAAGTTAATTTTCTATATTGACCCGGCCGGGAATCGAACCCGAGACGCGTATACGGCTTCCCGTATACAGTACGTCCCCCAAGGAGAGACGAGTTCGGTACGCTTTTCTAAGGGTCTAAACAACTGAAATACCGTACACAGTATGTTCCCTCGAAGTGACGAATTAGATACGCCTTTCCAGCTACCACATAAGTTTAAGCGATTAAAAAACCGTATTTAGTACGCCCATTAGGGGACGAATTTTAATTTTAAAATTAGGTACGAGTTTTCGTATGAAACACTCGTAAAAAAGCGTCTCTGATTCGTCACGTCGAGTAATTCCAGAATCAAAAACTGAAAGGTGATAACATAGTTTAAACGAGATTGTCTCTTATTGTTTTATGTAAACAGTGCAAAACGCAAATAATAAACACGGAAGCTATCTCTCTATATAGACTATATATAGACAACTCTAAGCTCTAATAAGTTGCATGTATGGTGATATTTGCATGTGTGTTCAAAATAGTCCAGAAATAATAATATCAATATCAACTGATTTCGTGCGAGTGCAATGTCACAGTTCATTTCGACCTTGCATATACTTTTACGTAATTCGCGTCATAACTTCTGATTAATATCGTTTGTTTGTTTGAATTAAGATTATTTAAAATGGATGAAGAACGATTTGCAGGTCTAGTTAGGAAATTAGTGACTGATTTTCAATTATTGAAGTATGATTCTAGTGACTCTTGTGACAGACACAGACAAATTAATTACTTATATCAAATGTATGTATGTGACGTTAGAGCAGTAGAGCTCCTTGTGAGAGTTCGTTCGGCCGGGGAAGTACTGCCGCCACCGTGGCTATTTGCGCATAATAGTGCGCTCACGCATGTCTTGTGCCCGACTTGTTCGTCCCGTCACTTGGCATTATAAAAAAATATATAAACGAATACATCATTATATAAGTAAATGTGTATACATCAATACGTATAAAATTTATAGTAAAATGAAAGTTTAAAATAAAACTATAACTAGATATGTATATCAAATGTAAATATATATTTACATATTTTCTACGCTCTAACATCAGGAGTCTGAACAATTCCAAGAGTTCAAAAGGGCACCTCAGAAAGCCCGAACCGAAGGTGACTGTCTGAACTGGATCGGGAGAAGATTCCACATACGAGTAGCGTTCACTGTGAAAGAGTCCGAATATTTTTGCGAACTGTGTTGTGGAAGGACGAGGGATAAATTGGTGCTGGAACGCCGTAGCCTGGCGGTATTGAACATACATACATACATAATAGACATAGCTAGTAGAACTGGGATGGAAAAGCATTTTATAGAGGGAGCATAAAACGTGGACATTTCTACAGAAACGGATAGGTAGCAACTTTAACTCATCTATGAACTTAGAAACGTGGTCGTACTTTTTCAATCCTAACACAAATCTGATACACTGATTTTTCAGCCGCTCTGGCTTTTTAAGAAGGTCCTCTGATAGATTAACATAAGCGACGTCACCGTAGTCCAGAAGAGGAAGAAGAACTGCGTATGAGCATAATGGTAGACAGAGGAAGAAAGTACTGCAGCCGCTTGAGAGAACGAAGGGATGCAAAGAATTTGCGACTGACATCGGCGACTCGCTCCGACCAGGAGAGTGTCTGATCCATCATGATGCCCAAATATTTAACTGAAATGGAAAAACGAATTATGGTATCATTCAGAACTAAATTGGGCATCACCATAGATTCCAATTTGGAGATGGAATGGCGACTGCCAATAATTATGGCATTTTTTGGGACTTTTGTGCATTTAAAGGAAGTCCGTAGTTTGTTTAATCGTAGTGGTTTTAAATTTGAAACTGTAATGTAAACGTCGGTATTGTAGTGCATGTATCATGTATTTATCTGCTTCAACATAAGGCACTGTGCGTACTGTGGGGTCATTTGTGTGCTCTGCTCTGAGATATTGTTTGTGTGACTTTCAAACTCAAACTCAAACAATATTTATTTTGTAAGTCAAATTACACTCGAAATCGTCACATTGATTTTTTGATTTTATATGAAATTACATTATAGTTATTAATATAAAATTTCAACTCTTGCTCTTTGCATGTTGTAGCAATATTTTATCATTTACAATATTTATTTTAATTATGATATATAGATAAGACCTAAACTGGTCACTGCCATCACTACCATGATTTTTGTTATCGAAAAACCCAGAAGCTGTATAGTAATCTTTAATGTAAAGTCCTTGTTTCACTGTAGTTTTAAACCTCTAACGTGACAAATTTTGACTATTAACTGGAATCTTATCTCGTACGCGACGAATTTGACTCTTTTAGAAACTTGAAATGTATAAACACTAACTACCGTTACATTACGAATCACTTGAATAGTTGACGTAATTTACGATTCCTATGGAATTGTATATTACATCAACAAATAATCTAAGACAGCACTTTAGATTTTACGTCAAAAGCGACCACGAACCATAGTCATAGTAAATATGACAACGTGTGAATTGTAATAGGTCCATTGTGTTGAGTGTATGTGCGTGCATGCCGCGTATACAATTCGGACGTCGCCGTCGTGTTGACCAGCCACTCTTGTTTGAAGGGCATTGATTACTTTGTTTTTGCTTTTTATTTAGTCTGAGGCATTTTATTACAAATCTGAACAAAGGGCCTACCTTTGCTCAGATTGCAGAGCAGAGCTGGTGTTCACGTGCTGATGTTTACGTTCAAAATATTTCGATAGCTTTGATATCGGAGAGAGCCTTTAATGAAATGGTTTAACAATAGTAATTTGCATGCAAATCGGACAAATATATTCGGGTTGCTTCAAAGGGAACGTCACAACTTAATCTAAACGTACATTATAAGAATGAAATACTTTTAAAATTGATTACACAACCGTTTCACGGTAATCTTTAGACAAAAATCTTAATTAAATTAGGCAGGTTGATTATTTATGTAACAGAATGAATAAATTTGTACACGCGTTAGACAGACTGTCGAAAACAATACTTGGGAAGTGGTTTTGTCGACTTATCATAGTAGTACTACGTAGCGTCAATTATTCGCAATGGGACTATAATTTGGGGAAACAGTGCAAGCATTGGTTCTTTTTGAGATACCAAGTGGTATTAAGCAACACGTCCAGTGCCACTCAGAGCCTTCAATAGCAAACATATACGGAGCACTGCCACTGCACTCGTCACCCTGAGACACAAGTTGACAAGTCCCGTGTGCCTATCATTTCATCATATTTGATAAAGTTGATCTGGCTCAGAAAAACTGTATTCGAGTAATCTGTCGTGACCGTCTCTTATTTAGCTGCAGGACTTTATTCCCTATGCTTGAAATACTAACTGTACGAAGCATGTGTGAAACAAAGAACAAATCGAAAAGTGGTATATTGTATTGTGAACGCACGTAAGTGCTATTTACGATCATAAAATGTCAAATAATTTGAAAGTATTGGTGACAAATCTCTTTATTTCAAAAAAGGAGACAAATCTTTACTTAAAAACTATAAACCTATCTCACTCCTGAGCCACGTATATAAGCTGTTTTCTAGAGTTATTGCAAACCGTTTCGCCAGAACACTCGACGAGTTTCAGCCACCAGAGCGGGCCGGGTTTCGACGGGGATACAGCAACATAGACCACATACACACAGTGAGGCAGATTATACAGAAGTCAGAAGAATATAATCGGCCCCCGTATCTAGCCTTTGTGGACTATGAGAAGACTTTTGATTCCGTCGAAATCTGGGCTGTCTTGGAATCCTTGCAGCGATGCCAAGTGGACTATCGTTACATCGAAATTTCTGAGATGTACGTATAACGCCGCCACTATGTGTGTCCAAGTACAGGATCAGCAGTCTAAACCCTCTATATCATATATATATCAAGTCTAAACTCCCATAAACGTTCCTTATGCCATTAAACTGTCTAAGACCAAGGATGTTTAACTCATCCACCAGTAAATTTTCGTCATCAGTGGTAAAATTCAATGGGTCTAAAGAAAAACAGTCAGCACAGCCTGGAGTCCACGTTAAGGTACTCAAATTGAAATCTCCCGCAATCAAGTACTTGTCGTACGGCGATCGCATGACTACTGTATCTAAATTATTCAGAAAATTATCTAATTGTTGAGAAAAAGTGAAACCCTGCCCCTCGTTACATAAATAAACAACACAAATATGTAGATTGATATGACGGTCCACGTCACGTTGTCTAAGCACCAAAGTCAGCCATAAATCCTCAGCACTCGAGTGGTATGTAGGCTGCGGTATGACGGTAAGGTCCCGACGTACCGCTATCAATACACCCCCACCATAAATCTGGCCCGTTGCAGCATAGTTGCGATCGCGCCGCCAAACAACGTAGCGATTGTCAAAAAGTTCAGCATCCTTAATACTGTCCAACAGCCACGTCTCAGTAATAATCACTAAGTCATAGTTACAAGTACATAAGTTACGAAAGAATACCGTCGTTTTAGTGCGTAATCCCCGTGCGTTTTGATAGTATATTTTGAAGTTAGTGTTCACTGTGACAGAACCCTTTCATAATTAATATAGAAACAGTATAGCCAACAAATAGCAACAAAGAAGCATAAAACATTACAATTATATAGGCGGTCCATAAAATGAACAAAAATGATAAGTAATACGCGCGACAGCAAAAATAGTAAATATTATTTGTATTCATACTCAAAAATCGGTTACTAAGATCATAAAATAATAAACTAATTATAATAAAACGACAATCAAAATGGCCAATTAATTCAGCGAAATGCAATTCTACCCCAACTGATCGATACCAAAACCGGTTGTCAAAGCATTCAATATTGCGCGTCGAAAAGCACATGACCAGTGAATAGAAAAAGTGTGTAGGTAAAATACGCCCGGTCAGGTCGAACCAATTATATTATCTACTTATCGAGAGGTCAGTGAAATTTAAAAAAACCATTCTAATTTCAACAGAGAGGATGGCCTCCGTACCACCACAAGTTTGGGATCCAGTATTTCCTCTGATGAAAAACCTCAAGCAGCTATAAGACTGCAGTGGTAATTAATATGTTTTAATTGCCATTATTACTTAATAATAAAATCAAATTTAATAAAGAATTTATATTCTTAAAATAAAATAATTTAAACACATGTAGTGTAAATTGGAATGTTTGTTTGAAAAATTAAAAAAAAGGTATTGAATTAATAACCATATTACCTGTAAAGGGCCCGAAACGTTAGTTTGTTTGTCATATAAAAATCGTAAAAGTCAAAAAGTTTAATCAAAATTTACTAATATATTCTTATTTTCTAGTATTTAAGCTAAAAATAATTGTACTTTACCTATATATTTATGAAAATCATAAAGAATTAAGACATGGGACTAATTTGGAATATTCAAAATTGGGATAAAATTGGGAAATTCAAGCTAAATTGATAAGTAAACAATCCAGAAAGAAAATTTTGAAGCGCGCGATCGCGCTCTTCACGGGCCAAGGCGTGTTTTGTATCCGACTTAGGTGCTATCGAGCAACCACTCACTCATTCGAGTGCCTGCGCGCGGAAGCTTCGTGTGAACCTGTCGGGCGGCTGTGAATATCGAGTAAGAGCGTTGCCACATGGGCGTCGCATCGGCGTTACCACGACGTTGCGTTGTGACGCATTGTTCAACTACACCGCGAGCAAATTAGTGCGTTTAAATCAAAGCGTTGTGACGACACATCGCTCTTAGCTGGGCACTCCGCTGGCGCTGGCTGGATCTTTGTTAGAGACTGGGACAGATAGGCAGGTTTAATATTCCTCGCCCGACCGTATACACCCTCGAACGTGCTTTTGTCGAATCTATAAATAATGATTACGCGGGACATGTAAAAATCATAATAAATTTGTTTGAGAAAAAATACACCTATATCTATATACTCAATTAACTTAAAAAATAAAACTCAATCTTTCAGGAGAAGCATGAGATAAAACAACACTAATATTTTCTTGCTACTCCAATATTTTAACCTGTAAATTATGGTTTCGTAAACCATATCACAAAGGCGCTATTTTTAGTTCTGAACCAAAATTCTAATATCTATGTTACTCGCTATAGAACTTAAACATTTCGGATAAAGTATCTCGTATTTTTGCTAATTATAAAGTCTCCTTAAACGCGTCACTGTGTTCCTGAACGTTAATATATTTGTGAAATTATTAAAAATTACATTATTTTATGAAATAATATCTGAAAATGTTACTTAACAGGTGCAAAGGCGCGACTGTTTGGCAAAATGGACTATTTAAAAATTGTATAAAATATCAAACATAAGCGGCACTTGCATGAAAGCATGTAAAATTTTACAGTAAAATTTTAAGTCCAAACCGAGAAAAATATTTTTAACTCCTCACAAGAACGAGGCTTAATATTCTCAGTGTCATCAAGATATGTTATAAATGAATTTCAGACATATTTTGTACTTGTTTAGGACAACTGTTTTGCTTTTGTTCTTTTTGTTTCCCTTAAAGGTTTTTGTATCCTTTTTTGTGTTTTTTGTATTTAAGCAGGAAAAGGTTACTTTAGAAAACATTCGGGTTTGAACCAAGTGCTTACTCACAAACAACTAACTTAACTTTGTGGACTAATAAAGAACACATACTTCTTATAAAAATTGCGTTTCAAAATACGGTTGAGGAGGATTTCATTGAAGATGGCATACAAAAACGATGGCTTTTACGTCTGTGCTCTGTGTGATTTGTTCTTAATCACCTCTATTTCTTCTTGTTGAGTTCAGTTTTGATATTTATGCCCACGACACTTTGTATTTTGGTATTAGACGACAACAAAAAATATTGGAGTATAGAGAATTGTTCTTTACAGATTTCAAAATATTGAGTATACATTACATATCGTTAGAGCTCAAAATAACAAAACAAAACTGTAATGTTATGTAAAAAAATTTCGATATTTTCACTTTTACGCTATTGAGTCCTAAAGGTTACGATAGTTAGATAAGTACCCAAAATGACAGATATCGACAGAACATCAAATTCAAATTATACATTTTATTCAATCTTGTAGCATATAGTTATAATCATGTGCAGAGTATCATCAAGATTTGCAAAAATGAAAACAAACAAAAGAAAAGAAGACATAAAGAGAGCGTGAGTGCAGTTTGTTACAACGTAGCATGATCGGGCAATCAACCCAATCAGGCACAACGCGAACAATATCATATATGCAACAGTGGATTCAGCTTAGATTGAGGCAACTCTCTTTCTGAAAATGACGTGGACCCATCTGAAAGAGAGCTTCCGCGAGCAATCCTGATGCGCGGATGGATATGGTAGCACTCTAAAAGCATAGTTTTACTGAACGCGTATATATTTGTGGTAAAAGAGCAATGGAGTATTTAACTACTGCAATATAATAATGACACTTACATCAATTTCTCCTTTTATTGAATAGTTTTATTTTTTCTACGGTTCATTCGACTACGAAAACATAAAATTTTCGAGGTAAAATTTTACGAAGAGCGTGAAAATTATATCGTTAGATGTGTTTTTTTTGGAAAGTAAATCAAATAAAAAATCTGTATATACTAAAAGTAAGAAGGTTACAACCGTACTGCACGTTGTCATAGCAGTAAGTCCAGTAGTACGCACATCTTAAATTTCAGTTGCGTGCGTGAAGTGGCCTTCGGATGGGCGGCGACTCGCAGACGAATCACTTCCATCTCTTGAATGGGTTTTTCGTGGACATTCGTTTTTCGTCATTTCGTGCACAGGATGTGCCTACCGCGGCGGACGTCTGCTTGTACGGCGAGGAAAGTGGAGAGGGAGGTTCTTGCTAATCGAAATTATTTCAGGTCCCTATTTTTCCCGTGACTTGCCTCCTTACGTCGCTTTGAGCATCGTCGTCGACCGTTCGAGCCGTTCGCCAGCGTGCGCGGCGATTCGCTATATAATAATAATAATAATAATAATAACGCACACACTCAACATAGCCCCGCACTAGGGAAACCCTGTGTCGCGGGTGCCATGGACACACACATAGACAACCACAAATTACACCCAAACTCACGAGAGAAATAAATGTAGATCATACAAATATTTCTCCCGGCCCGGGAATCGAACCTGGGACCTTTGCGTGGCAGTCCGGCATGGTAACCGCTCGGCCACGGAGGCAGTTAATTCTATAATAGATTCGCTCATCGCTCGTTGCGAGTTGCGTCGCACGATTCGCGCAAATCGCGCAGTGGCCACACATAATCTATATCGCGAGGGATAAAGCGATAATATTAATTTACAGACAGAATCCATTTCTTTGGCATTGTTTGCTTCAAGTCAACTACTACCTGATTTCTTCCCAGAGGCAGTACCGGAGCCTCAAACCACGAATCGCAATTCTACGTATCTGGAATATGGCGTAGGCTGGAACATCGGAGACGTAATTGGGTTTCAATTCTTATCTGAATATATCTGAGAGGATTGCCTCCCCACCGACCCTTCCCCAACTCACACTCTCCAGCCTATCATATTCTGTATTATTTATTTAAGCGCACGGCTCTCGATTGTAAGTCAATATTTGCTTCTGTGACTGCAACATACACTGCGTGTCCCAACATTCCTAGTTTTATGTATTTCATTCTATTTACATTCCATTCTATTCTAGTTACCGTGTTCTCTTCCACTTTACATCCTACAATGTAGTTAATATATTAGCAAGAATTGTAGATATACCTACGTATATCTACAATTCTTGATAATTCCGAAAACAGACACACGTACACTGGGGCCCGTCTATACAAGGCGATGCTCAAAACTCAAATTTCAAAATGTGGGTATTTAAATATATATCTATATATATATATATATTATGTTATATATATATATATTATATTGGCTATTAACTTTTTAATCATTATTATTTAGCGTGAAGAGCGAACTTTGAGCTGATGTACTTCGCAACTAACAGTAGTTGGCGCATAATATTTTTACTCGTGATATGATACCACGTTAATGTTTTTTTTTAAATACCCACATTTTGAAAATTGACTTTTGAGCGTTATCTTGTATGGCCGGGCCCCAGTGTGAGACGTATAAAACGTCATACAAATATCAGTCTACCTAGTTTTAGCTGTGTCGTCAAAGGACAAAGTAACAAATTACCCACATTCTAGCCATACATCACATACCGCCCCGCGAACGTAGAAATATATATATAAATTCTAAGCATAACCAAATTGTAATTTCTAACAACCGAAACGCATCCTAAATCACATATAACATAAACAGAATACATCTTTACATTTTGACACCGAATAATGTACACACGTAGAAATAATTTTGGAATGATCTAATATATGGAAGTCCTGATGGAATATTAGCTTTATTTGTAATTTTGCCTGCAGCCACTGTCTTATTTATACTAGGACATCAAAAATATTAGCATATTGATTAGCATCCGGGATCGCTATGAAATTACTCAAATCTTGACTATGGTCACTCGTCACTTCTGCTTCTGCTGGTACTGTTATTTCAATAGTTCTCTCTTTTTTATCTTACCCTCACTTTGATTGTATCAATTGACCATTATATTAATATTCATCACTGTTATACTTGAGGCCATGGGCTTCCGCATATCGCTCACATATTTTTAAAAGTTTTCTAATGGCTGATCGAGGGGCTCAGCAGTACCATGTCATCGGCATAACTAAATGTTATTAACATATTTACCATCACTTGAACACCTCACTATGGCAGCCACCTCAATCAAACACTCCGTAGACTCAGTAAAGTTTTCAACCGCCTCTGTCGGCATCGGCATGCACACTGAGAAAACTAGAACCACGCGATTTGATAAAACTATTTCAATCGCTGCTATACGAACACTTTCGCACTGTACCACCGATACCGATTTAAATACACTTTTCCGCCATAACAAACCAACACCGCCGTGTACGGTCTTCCACGAAAAAGACCGGCCTGTATCCACTGCTGACTTTCCGATATACTCAAAATTAGGCTCAGTATCACCCAGATATGGAATATCCTGTAGCAATAACCAAGTTTCCTGCAATGCTATAATATCAGCTGTTTACAAAGCCGTCTTACGCAAACCACTGACCGAGTGATCGATTTACAGTTAAAACGAACTAGTTTTGAACTGTTAATAATTTTATCAGTTGTATGCATTATTAACTTTATTGTGATTCCCGTCACGACTCATTTGTTTTGTTTTGTACTCGTAATTATTCCTATTAAAATAAATAAACCTCCTAAACTGTATTACTTCTGGTCACAGATAATCTTGGAGAAATGTCTGTAACTTTAGCTGTGGTACAAAAATTTTTTGGTATTTTTATTTTTCATAATATTTATAAAGGTGCTGTAATGTAATTTCGGTACATAAATACGCGATCAATTGTAGTTTTTCGATTCCTTATGCGGATTGTGTGAAATTTGCTTTTCTATCGATTTACATTGCAGGTTGTCTGTCTGCACGTTTTGTGTCCAACAGGCGCCAAGTAGGCGCCTTTTCATAAGGAGCTCAGATGGATTTTTATTTGCTGTTGTGCATAGGGTCACACTTAATCTCTGTAATATTTTAGGGATTTTGATATCCCACGGCAGGAGCAGCGTTTGACTTCAAGCATATCGAAACGGTCTCCACGGTACGTGCTAAGACCATCCTTAAAAACATCAGTATGTTACATTTCACCCTTATCCATTTCGGCGAGCTCAATGTCACAACACGTCTGTACAGATGCACGGTGTAGGTGATGCGGGGCCCAAAGCGGCGAACGAGAGAGGGTAACACGTCCATGTTCACTCACTATGAAGAATTTAGCACCTGTGTCCACTTGCATACGCACAGGCATGGCCACGACACTGTTTCAATTTCATAAAATGGTAAACAATTAATCCTCTGTACAGTGTACATGCCATTAAAAGGTACCCTAACGTTCCTACTCGGAATCTTCTGTGAGTTTATATTTCTACGTAACGTTTACGTTTAAATTCTTTCCAAAAGTCCATTCTTTTTACAGCATCTATATTTACGGAACGCCATTTACTGTCATGGCGATCACCTATCTATGACAAAAATGTATAGAGTCGCCTAAGAAGTTCAGTCGCTCAGGAAAAGGCGACGGCGTTTTTTGCCGCTTCGGTATATGTAGGACCCCCGAATAATTTGCGTATCTCCCAGTGCTTTCAAATGTTTCAAAATTGCGTATATTTGTTTTTTCAAATAAACCAACGTTTCGTTTTGTTTGACCAAATATACGCGATTTAAATCCGGAGAAATAGTTTCGTTTCCTATGTGCAATAATCGCGAAAACCTAACAAATGGTTTAATTTTAAAAGTTCATAAGTTAGACGTGCAGACAAGTTTTTGTGAGTGCCGCAAAAATGAGTGTTCATCGCGAGTCTAATCGCACTCGTAGAGCTTGAACGACATAGAAATTGTATTCAGCTTGGGGGAATTATGTTTGGTTAGGACCTTTTCCATTTCCCCAAATGTCAGAGGCACCGCTTCTGAAGGTGTGATTAACGCAAGTTATGTTTCATACACACGCAAACCGCACACTGTCATGAAATTAGCCTTCTTTTCTTGATCCAAAATATTTCTTTCGTTTCATTTTATGTTTCATGTAATTACCCTAATCACCAGTCTCAGAGTTCAACTCACCGGCTGTCACGCCATATCTTTTTTAGCACTTTATATTACGATTCGTTGCCTCCATACTACAAGTGCCGTTTGACTCATTCGAGTGCGACCGCGCTTTGTTTTTCATGTCACACTGAATTCAACGAAAAAAACCCAAGCATATTAAATAACTGCCTCTGTGGCCGAACGGTTACCATGCTAGATATAGATAGATTGCCATGCAGAGGTCGCGGGTTTGATTCCCGGGTTGGGAGAAATATTTGTATGGCTTACATTTATTACTCTCGTGAATTTGGGTTGCAATTTGTGGTTGTCTACGTATGTGTCCATAGCACCTGCGTTACAGGGTTTCCCTAGTGCGGCGCTACGATTGTGTGCTCGTTATTATTATTAAATGGCAACAAATGATTTTACTATCCCCCTTCCTCAAGAATTCAATAATTGCAAGAAACAAAGCACTATAAAAACTTTATTGTGTTAACATGGCGTGAGTCCATTAAATGCACGCCGCAAAATGATTTTTCAATATTCCTCAACACTACAGAGCTGCCGTAACTAGAGCCGTTAGTTATCTCAGTTTTATTCCACATATGTATATGTTGCTAGAATGAATTTTGGCGAAAATGTCACTTAATAGGTTTTTAATAGGAGTAACTTAATAGGAGTAATTTTATATTTAGTACTTTATAACGATAAATGCCTTTGATTAACCTTGACGAATGTACAAAGTAGGTTTAAATATCAAACAAGTAAAAAATTTGTATCGCGTACTTTTCAATCCCATTTCGTACACACCTAGGTACATATCGAATAGATTTGTACCTCCAGCCGCCACTCGGCCGGCCCGGGTGACGCCGCCAGCTCTCGCCGCCACGAAGACAAACTTGGCGTGCATTATGCAGCGGCACAATAGAAGTGGGTCGTCGCTTCTCCTACTACTTGCAGTCGGAATGACCGCCATTAATCTTCTCGCGCTGTTTATGAGTTAATGACATCAAAATATCTCTCAATAAAAGAAAGGCAACGTTAAAAAAAAGTATTTTCGACTCTCTGCAACTCACAAACTGTTTGACGCATGCTCTTATAATTTTATTTGGGTCTTAACATTTATAATACAGAACAAGGTTATTAATTATAATAACTTACAACAAAAATTTATAATTTTACGTCGTGACCAAATTTAAAGTAGCAATGTTGAACCATGGCTTAACCGCACCACACTAAGACTAGTGTCAGTTTGCAACTTTTCGTTCAATTGAGATTCGTTTCGATCCTGCAGTCAACTGTACGCAATATACTTATACAGTTTTGTAGAACTATATTTACCTAAAAAAACTGTACCCCTTTATAAATTCCAAAATAAAACAAACAAAAATAAAAGAAATCACTATTTACGGAGAATTGGTAGTTTATTTATTTATTTATCGTTATTTTATTGTATTTGGGTTAACAACAGTACATATTTAGTATAGATTAACAATTTATAAAAATACAATTTTTGAGATACCAATAATAGCTAACCACAAATTACCAATAGGTACTTTCTTATAAATTAAAAATAAATTAAATTTAGATCAAGAGTGCTTGCGTGATATAATAATACAATAAATACAAGTTAATATATATTGTACATATAACTACATATTTATACACAAACCTACATATACATACCTACCTAAATACATACATACACCTATATACCCATATAATCATACATATAATATGCCTAGCTGCCACGTAAACCATTTTTTAACTGCGACTTTAGAATGTGCTTGTGAACAAAAAACAAATCCACATCTGCAAATCTCTCATTAACTAATTTAACCAATCGTGTAAAAACCGCGTTCTCACCATAGTTGGTACGGTGGAAAGGAGTGGCAAAAAGCGAAGTATGCCGCGTACGATACTTCGGCACATTAAAATTAATGAATTGAACTAATTCTGGGCTATCAAGCTGACCACGTAGAATATCATATAAGAGACACACATCCAACATTTGACGACGTCCTTCAAGGGAAAGAAGATTATAAGTACAACAGCTCTCCGAGTAGGAAAGATTACTTAAGTTAGATTTAAAGTTTAAATGTTTAACAAACTTACGCTGAATATCTTCTATTCGGTTTATGTATTCCATATAACAAGGAGACCATATGGGGCTTGCATACTCAAGGATACGTACGTACGCGAAATAGACCACCTTAAAAGTTAAGGGGCATTTAAATGGAATACAAGTTCTAATTACAAAACCTAAATTACGGTAAGCTTTCTGTACGATACATTCTACATTCTACATGAACAGATAAAAGCATTTTTGCATCAAAGAATACACCCAGATCACGCACCAAGCCTACCCTATTGATTATATTGGTCGACTTAAAGCTTATAGAAATAATGTAATGCTTAAACTAACTGAACTTCCGTACGTTAACGATCCCAATAAATTGTATAATTTAGTTTTCAACATAGTCAAAAGTGAACGTGATAACGTTTTTAGGTCCAAAATCATAACTATTAATAATTCATTGAAATTTAGTGATTGGGCGACTGTAGGAATTCACAAAAATAGACAAAGACTATATGATCTTTACGATGAAAGGACTTATAACACTAGTAACAGTTTTAATGATTTTGTTAGGAAATATTCGAAAATGTTTAAACGTGTTTGTGTTGCAGCCAAAGCAATGTTTATAAATAATAAAATAAAAAGCAGCGCGAATGTAGTAAAAGCGACTTGGAATATTATAAACAGCGAAACTGGAAGGGTCAAACCTCGTAACTTAGATTTTCAACTAAGATTTAATGACAAAATTGTAAACACAGACGCAGAAGTTGCTAAAATATTTGAAAATTTTTTTACTGACATTCCAATTTTGACTACTAAGTCGTTAAATTCATCTCTCACCGCAGCTGAATCCTTACTAAAATAAAATAATGCAGTTAGTATCACTAATTTAAGGTTCCGTCATGTATTTCCAAACGATATTGTTAAAGCCTTTAAGTCTATAAACATAAAAAATACTGCTGATCTTGATGGTCTTTCAGTCAGAGTAATTAGTTCTATAGTTGATTGTATTGCGCCTTATTTAGCCTGTGTCTTTAATAAATGTGTTGATGATGGTGTCTTTCCTGTCCTCATGAAGCAAAGTAAAGTTATTACACTTTTCAAATCTGGTAGTATTTCTGACCCCACCAATTTCAGACCTATATCAATACTACCAACTCTCAGTAAAATATTTGAAAAAATTATTCTAAATCAGATGTGTGCACTTTTTTATAGTAATAACTTAATGTCTCATAAACAATTTGGTTTCACTCGGGGTCGCTCTACAACCGACGTTGGTGTCGAGTTGATTAATCATATATTTGATGCATGGGAAGTCTCACATGACGCTATTGGTGTATTCTGTGACATTTCCAAAGCTTTTGATTGTGTGCACCATGATACACTGGTCAGGAAACTTCGCCATTATGGTGTGGCGGGACGTGATCTCGACCTTCTTAAATCGTATTTGCGTGGTAGGGTACAGAGGGTCGATGTTAACGGTACGAGATCGTCAGGATCTGCAATTAGCATGGGTGTCCCTCAAGGTTCAATTCTAGGCCCATTTTTGTTTTTAGTTTATATTAATGACTTACCTAGCCTTATGGAGGGT
>NW_020653337.1:62695-94460 GCF_003589595.1 Hyposmocoma kahamanoa
GCAATCCCTAGAGTTTCTTGCTCGTTCTTCTCAGGGAGGTCAGCGTAATGAACGAGCAGTAGCTTAAATGTGACGTTTTCAAGTGTAAATTTATTTTACCTATGGAATAAAATAATCTTTGACTTTGACTTTGACTTTGATTTAGTCTTGTAGACAGTTTTCAGATAATTTATAGTCTATAATATTTTTCTTGAATGCGATTATTCTATTTTTCTATTTTAAAACTAAAATATTAGAGCGTTGCAAACATAAGACGCAATTCCCTTAATACTAATAGATTTTAAGCTTAATGGCTTACAAAATATAAACTATCAAAATTGCAACATGGCAAAATTAGATATAATATTTCTGACTTTTTCGCGCAATGTTTAATCGGTTAGAAAGCGCGAATTGACGTGCGCCTTTAAATACATTGTGAAAAGTGAAGTAAAACCTGTCATAAAATATAAACTTAATAAAAATACAGTTATCGATTTTCGGTTTTAAATATTTATACAAAGCTTAAATATACAAAATGACTCACAAAACAAACCATTTCCAAGAAGTTCTAGGCATCTTCAAGCTAATTTCAACTAAGATTTACTTTTTTAAAAGAAAACAAATTTTTCTCGGCTACTTCATATTCTTTCTTTTTTTTAAATAAAAATGGCGATAAGGATTGAAAGCTTTTTTCAAAACACTGTTGGGAGCAATATCTAGTCTAGTCTATAGCTTTATCTATAGAAAAACTTTAGATTACGAAAAGATTCTTTTTACTTGCTTTAGTGTAGTTGATCTTGTAGAAAAATATCCACTCCTATGAAGCTTTTATGATTGTCTACAAAACGTGATGTTCTAAGCGATTTTTTCTTTTGACAGTATTACAAAACCTTTATAAAAGTTATAGCGAATAGTGAGCGTATTATGCAATAAAAAACTTTTAAAAACACTAGAAACACTAGGTCAAAAAAAAAATTTATAAAATCCAATTTGTCGCAAAAAAACGTTATTCGGTGAAATTATATGGAATGTGTTATAAATGACTAGAAAGGTGGATAAATTCCCTATCATATAAATATAAGGAATATTTTAATGACTTACCTAACTTATGTTGGAAGAAATAAAATTTTCATTACAAAATTGAGGTTATTTCTTCACGCCAACCACATTTCACACAATGATTTCACTGTATTCTATTGATAGACGGCACAAAACACATACACAACATTGAAGTACAGTAGTTTACGCGTCATTTAAATTGTTTTTATCACTTCAGAACACGGAATTATTTCACAATGCTTATTTATTTATCAACAAACAAAGCCATGACCGGCTCGTAGCGAATTACGACTATTGTATCCAGCGTTGCCAATTTGTGGGGAATTTCAACTAGATTGGGGATTTTGTGGGGATTGGCGCTATGCGAGGAAAATGCGGGTATTCTAACATTTTATCATTTTGTTTAATCTATCAATTGCTGATGCATCGCTAGTTTGATCGTTACTGTTGGAAACATTGTGATGGACTATATCGACGTGTTTTTCTACATCGCACATCACTCGTATTAGTATCAAGCAGCTTAAATAGAATTATTATTAGAGCACTTGTTTCTGAATTGTAAAATTACCAGTCGGTGCGTGTTGAGTTCGCGATTCTTTTTCCCCGCTTAGGCCGGTCCCCGGTATGAAGCAAAACGAAATCACCTATTGATAAACAAAGCCGAGCAGTTGGTACCACACCACAAATTACCAATCGTCAACTTTAAATATTAAATATAGGTCGAAACTCATTGAATATTTCTAACGTTAACATAGTGTCACCAAATGCACAACAAATAATCAATTTACTTAATTTTGTAAGACAAGGAAAAATGATTTTTTTTTCAAAGACTGATTACAGATGAATGTTGAATCTAATTAAAATAAACAAACGATTTAAGGTCATCTAGTTTTATAATTAGTTTTACATTCGGTTTACATTCACAGCAAACGTAATAGACTATTACGTTTTGAGTTTCTTAATTCTTTATTATATTTTTAAGCGATATATTTGTAATAAATAATGAAAACTGAGATGTGGGGAATTTGTGGGGAATATGAACTTTGTTCTCCTCAAATTTGGGGATTTTAACCGTGATTTTTGGGGATTTTGAACAATTGGCATTGGCAACGATGATTGTATCGAATGATGTGATTTAATATCCAAGGTTCATCACCTCCACCAGATCTTTTAATATTTTTTACTTTATCCATTTTGCATGTACTCTTACAACGTCCACTAGAATAAAAACCCTAATTGTAGTATTTTTTGAAATAAAATCTACTGAAGACGCGCTATAACGTGTTAGTCAATAAGTACAAACACTACAGAATGCCTATAAATTAAATATATCTAGAATAAACTTAAGAACACTAGTTTTTAGAGTATTAATAGACTTTACAGGATGTGTATAGAACAATTTTATTATAATCAGTTGTTCTGCAGATGAACTTAAAATAAGGACTATAAGAGTAAATCTTAAGAGAGATTACACCTAATTCAGTTGTTTGGTATTAAGAAGGTTTTAAAATTTTGACTTGAGTGAAATAAGTCTACAAGAACAATTTCTTTTTGCTAAAACCATTTATGGAGAACTATTATCTAAATATATACCATATTAAGACTGTTTATAGATATAACAGTTTTAAGGCGTATAAAGTGTGCTCCTTGAGGAACGTATTACTGCTTGGCGGCAGAAAGAGATAAGGTGGCAGGACTTCCCTGGACGAACTTTTTCACAAGGAGCTCCGCTGCTGCTGTAATAAAAATTCATAATTATGAAGTAAAATATTATAAGTGAAGCCCAGGTCTTTCCGCGTAGTTTGGCAACCAGTATATTTGTCAATTCAATGGAGTTAACAGGGCGCGGTGTTCTTTCGAGTCGTTACAGCAATTCGGTCCTATTCATTTTCTCCGAGTTGATGTTGCGAACAATGGAGATAAATCCAAGTCGACCAACAATAGCGGTGATCCTGTTCAAACAATTCCACTGCCCAGTGTCCGCTTCATATCTTACAATCACAAAACTGGGCGGGGCGCGGGGTGGCCGCCGCGGCCGCTGCCTTAAATAACCACCAGTATTACGGATATTGGGTTTGCACAATCAAGTTACATTCAAGGCCCGAGTGCGCCACTACCGGAATTCGAAATCGAGCGCTGCTGATCGCCGGCCGGCGGTGGCAGGCTCGTTATGTCTGACGACAGGTCCAGATTGGTCCTTTTGTGCGCTCGACTTTTTTGTTTCTTTTATTGATGACGCGAGGCTCCTCATCGCTTCCCTTGTTTATTAGCCCCATACGTAAAAATATCCGGCGTTGTCCCATCGTGCCTGTCTCATTGAGAAATTAGTAATACTTGCCGGAATTCGAGAGCTCGTCTCGTTCCTAAATGTTCGATGCATTAACGTTTTCAGAGACAAAACATTTAGTATTGAAGTTTGGTGATACTAAAATTGCGAAAATCTAGAATGGTTTTTCAGTCGAACGACTTCGAATAAAGTGTTTTTTGTTCACAACACAATATCTAAGTTTTCCGGCGAAAGTGTTTCGAGCCCGACCTACTGTAGCGAAAAGCGAGAAAATAAGCTCCCGAGGTATTCCGAAATCTTTTTTCGACCGTCAAGTCAAATCGAAAAAGTATTCAAAGGCGTACAAAGGGGACATCGTCGTCGCGTAACGACGGCGCCCGGGACTACCTGCGACCTCATAACTATCCGTTTTTCCCAACTTACTCAGGCTTGCGTTTACCTTCGCCTATTCAATGATACGTCGCCTTGGGAAATGACAAACTAATATTAGTCGGGTGGTCGGTCGGCCGGCGAACGGGAGGGGGGGGATGGGTACAGTACGCAAATACTCCACTCACCTACGAGCCAGTACGAGCACGGGAGCGGCCAGCGCGACGCCGACGGTACGGTGTCGCGGCTCTGTGGTACGCCCGCCGTTTTATTGGCGGGAATTTATGCGCGCGCCCTCTGATAAGCCGCTTTTGTGCTCAACATAACAAAGGCTTTTTTATGGCAGTACTTACTCATAAATTCCAGCCTTTATCTTATACCTTCCCTGTGCAAAAGTGACCTAACTCGTATTCATCATACCATCTTGCACTGGCTTTTGTGTATGTAATGTCATTGCACATATACATGTGTTTTCGTTATGAAAAAAATACAATGTTTAATAACATTGACATCATGAATAATTATCACTAATTACACGCCTTTCACCTTTACAAGTTAGTGAACAATTATTTAGTGAAAAAAACACGCAGTAAAAGACATAAAATTTATAAAAGTCATGGCATTAAAAATAAACGTCATTAATATGAAGTTTATCTGTAAATAATTAACATCATATGCAGTCACATTCATGTCTCAATATACCTAATTGTAAAGTTTTTTAATTAGTACAATAATTTTTCAATTAAACATCTATATAACCTAAGTTTAAATTTCACGAGATTCTCACTCTGCTTTAACGACAATAGCAATTTTATAAACACATTTTTGGTACATACTTTTCTGAAGTAATGTTATTTTACAAGCTCTTTGGTGTAGTTGGTTAGGACATCGTGCTTTGTAACCAAACGACAAAGTTCAGGATGGCATCGCATAAATCAGGCTGTTTCGTTTCTTTTCATACAACGAGGGCACTGTCAAAAAGTTTAACTGGCGAAAGTAGTTTCTGCAACTGTGGGTCTGTTGTGGACCACAGATGGGCAATTGCGCATTTATGAATAATATTTATTTGATATCTTGTATCTATCTTAAGCAACTCACTAAGTTTGTATTGTTAGATTTATGGTTAAAATGTATTATTTAATTTTAATTTTGTATCGTTATTGGTTTGTGTAAAATTTTCGAACGAATGAGAGACTTAAAAAAAAAGCAAGAGTCGGAAAACGGGTGGATGAGAGACCGTCACCTGAGTCGCTGTCGATCGGTGAATAAAGAAAATTTCTTGATAATTTTTTAAGTCTCCCAGAGTTCTGACGATCCTAAAGTTCTGGAGACTTTAAGACGAAGCATAAAAATAAAGGATTGGTTTGAAACACAATAAGTAAGTTTTTTTTAACAATTCAGAAGAAGGGATTATACACTAGGCTCACAACGTATTCTCGATCTGTTAAGGTATTGTACTATCATTTTTACTTTTTGAATAGTAGTCATTTACTATATTTTTATATTAACCATAGTAGAAAAGAAAATTAATTGCGACGTTATGTAATAAATTGTACTATCGTCCCTGCGGTTTTCCCCAGGATATGTTTAGTATTGTATTGTAATCGTCGCAGGGGTTTCCCCCTCACGGTATACACTTTGTTCAAATATCGAACAGAACAAGGTCCGTCTGTGTGTTACATCTATTAAATTTCACTACATTAGTTTGAATGACAATAATTTTGTTGTAGATATCAGTGAAGTTACAACACAAAATTGAGTGCACAGATTGAGTCATTTATTTTTATTTTTGTTGATAAACGGACAAAATCCTTATACTTCTTAAAATTATGATGACATGAATTATGGTTGTTTACCATTTTTTTTTTATATATTTTATTATTATTCAATTTACTGAAATTCCTTTTATTTACAATAATGGTTATTTACGTATAACGTTAAACAATTACAATGGAATCAGTTATTTACAATAGCTACATGTTTTAAACATCATTAGATTAAACAATGTTATTTATTTGCAGTAATTAGTTTTAGCCATCAGCTGGCTTATTCTTGATTACAAATATAACAATACAAATTCGTATAAATAGCATATAATTCTGACTCTTAAGTAATGTCTGCTCGTTACTCGCTACCCCTATCGCCCGTGGTCGCTTGCGATAGACACACAAGCGTTGTTACTCCACCGTTACAACCAGTATCGACTTACTCATGTACACAAAAGAATGCACTAGAATGTGAACATTTATATCGTTCGGAACATATTAAGCGTAGACGGCGCTCTGGTACAAAAGCTACCAGTAAGCACAAGCGTAGTAGGAAGCGAACACGGAGTGCGTCCCGCAGCACGAGTCGTCGTTCTTTTGAAAGCGTTTTAACTCGGTCTAGATCGAGATCAAACTCTCACACCTTGCGTAGGTCCCGTTATAGATCTTACGTAAGAAAGCATGATCGCCGTTCGAAGAGGTCACGCCGCTCTCGGTCTCCCGTCAGGGATTCTCGCTCGAGAAAACGACGTTCGAGGTCATATATGCGTCGTCGCAATAAGAACAAACGCCGTAGGACGCGTTCCTCTTCAAAAGGTTCTAGTTCTGATAGGAGCACAAACAGTAGACGTACTAGGGGTTCGATATTGAAACAGGAAACATCTTTAGTAAAGTTATTAGTGGAAGCATTAGAAAGCGGAACTGCACGTTCTGCTGTCCCGCCTACTATACAGATACACGGTGCTCAAAATACGATAACTGAATTTGACCCTAAGTCAAGATCACAATCTATGAAGGATTGGTTAGCTAAAATAAATGAAACTGCGGAAATTTACGGATGGTCGGAACGTCAAATCGTTTTTCATGCCTTGCCAAAATTGACTGGGCTGGCTAAAAAGTGGTATAATAGACTAACCAGTGTGAAATATACTTGGAACGAATGGCAGCAAAAATTGTTAAGGGCATTTCCATGCGATCAAAATTATGGAGATATGCTTTCTGAAATGCTGGCTAGGAAAAGCAGGCGTAACGGATCTCTCGTCAAGTATTATTACGACAAAATAAGGTTAATCAATCGTTGTGAACTGAAGGGTAGGCAAGCTGTCGATTGCCTAGCTCATGGTATATATGACATTAATGTCAGGATGAACGTCCAGGGTGCACAATTTACTGAACCCGATCAAATTCTTAATTACCTGCGAAGCGTATCTACCACATTAGCAGATAATATAGCATTTCGACACTCGGCGCCTGAGGCACGTACTGCGAACACGCTTCCGCTTAAGAACAATTTTGACACGTTTAGTAGAAAGCCTTATTCCAGTAATATTACGTGTTATAACTGCGGTGAAGGTGGACATACTATAGCTAAATGTAACAAAGAGATAGTAAAGTGTAAACGGTGCAGGCGCTACGGACACTTAGAGTCTAACTGCAAAAACGAAACTCCAAGCACTAAGACATCTAATAACGTGAACAGTAGCACTTCTATAAGCCCTGGATAAAATTTAGCACCCTGATTAACAGAAGCGATAGCGAGAGTGAGTACGCTGCGAGCGAATAGGTGATTTTTGTATAAATATTATATATAGTCGTTATTTTCATTTTTATTTTAATGGTAATTGTGGTGTTTGTGATTGAAATTGCTAGCTGATGGTATAACTAAAACCGTCGCCGCGTCTACCACACCTGAACGTGAGATAGAGCGTACCTGTAGCACCTTGTGCGTGTCAGCCTTTCTAACAGCTTGAGGCAGTTGGATTTCTGTGGCGTGTCGCTTCCAGCACAAATGCAGAAGGCGATCCTGCTGGATACGGCACATATTGGTCGCTGGTTCTTGAACCTGAGTCCCTGGACCCAGCCAAATGTGCCAGTGCCGGGAAACTCATATAAAAATTCAAAATTAATCTTTTAGGCCTTGGGAGAGGCGAGATTCTGAAAGAGATAATAATGATAATAATAATTTATTTATTTCTCACCACAATGCAAGGTAATAAATGTAAAAAAATAAGTTATGAACTATTCTATAGATATTGTGGGAGACTGATGCCTAGGCTAGGCTCAAGGCCTAAGTTTCAGGATACCAGGTCTCCACCCCTTGAGGATAACATTTCCAATAATATTTATTAAATTTCTAGAACTCTCCAATGCGGTAACAGTGAGATAAACAATTAATCAAGTTTAATTCATTTTAAAAGAAGAAGAAAAGTGTTTGAATCTAGTGTTAGTAGGGTTAATTTTTCTGTTTGTGTGTGTTTGTGCGTGTTTGTGAAGATCTGTGTGTGTATGTTATATTTCGATTTATTTACAAATTAAATATCTACATGTACGGGTAACTAAACTGGATCAGTCAGTAATTTTTCAGTCTCGTCATAACATAGCTCCTGTAACCACTCTGTAACTTTCTTTTTGCAAGAGTTTTTTTACAGGGAATATGGTCAATGTTCTATTTATATCATAGTAAAGGTAGCCTCGTAGAAAGCAAAAGAAGCGCAAATATTACATTATACCTATTCTAGATATGTTTGTCATTTTAAACGAATATTTAAATATAACCAAAAAAAAATTAGCACTTGTACATTAATGTATCTAGATTCTTAGTACATAGCCAAATTTATGGACATATCCTCACATAAGGGTTTTTGTTGGTAAGTCAGTACATTATTGACTTCCAGGTATGAGTGAAGTTGTATAATATTCACTTTTTCGAGAAACTTACACGAGAGCACCGAGGCACCCGAATCGTCCCCCTCACTTTCTATTTTGAGAGGTTTTATGACAGTTGTTGTTAACTCACTTGAAATACACTTTGTTCAATGCAAAGATTCAAAAGGTAAAGGAGGGTAAATAACATCACACTTATACCTTAACTTTCGTACCACATTTCAATCTCTAACGGCGTTGGCAGCGTTTTTAGATTTAGTCTTGTGGTTTGACATGCTTTTTTTATAAAAAAGAAATGCGCCTTAGACCACCGTCTCGTCTGATGGAAAGTGACAATGAGGTCGACGATGTAGCACGTAAGCAGGGAATTCCACTCCTTAATAATAATATAATTATTTATTCAGACAAGAACAAGTTCTGGTCCAATAGTGTTAGCATCTTACAAACTGACTTTAGAAAAGTATGTTAGTGACAAAGAAAATAAAATAAAAATACAAGTCAAATTTTCTTTCTCTCGCATCCCGATCGAATAGACTCATATGAGATTTTTGAGAGATATTTGATTCGGACCCGAATAAAAGACTTCATTTAGGCAGGTCATATCTGTCAGGTATGACCAGTAGAATGCTGTTGGTGCCGCCCTGCAGTCTGCTGAGCAGTGAGGCTGTCTTTTTGCGGATGATGGCATAGGAGTCATCTACCCGCGCCTCTGCAAACATGGTAGATGCAGAAACGAGGCAGCCCCAATAACGTTCTAAACCCATTATTATACTTGACCCGTAGGGCACTAAGCGACCGTTTAGTATTACTGAACCACAGGCTGCTCGCATAAAACGATTGGCAGTAGGCTTTGAAGAGTGTAATTTTTACTTGCCTACTGCAACGATTTACATGGAAATGGTCATAAAGTTTTTGCGTCATAATATTTGGATCTTTACATACAGTGATTCATTTACAGTGAAGTAGTTGCCTGTGAATTTCTTAGTTTTATTATCAATGATATCCCATATCGCATACGATTATTGTTTTGCGACTTTCAAAGCAACCTTTTGTTAATCTGTATGGCTGTAGTAGGGAACGTTTACGCTCACCACTTTTTTAACACCTCGGCTACCTAGAGACGACTCTTCTAACCTAAGTTAAACTACCTCTATGGGAAACATGGATCATAAAGTAATTTGAAAGAATTATAGAACATAGAGAAAGCCACTTGCCCGCCATGAGTGTTGGCAAATTCCTCGAATGAGAATTGAATGGAGTGCTAAGGCCACACAGCCTTCTAATACTTTGCGGCGAAAAAACCATTTACAAATTCTTACTGCCTGTCGGCGGGCTGTTTCATTCGATCCAATTGATTTTTATTTACGTGAACCGCAGCGCGCTAGAGAAGTTTATAATTTCATAAAGCTATTTCGGGCGCCGCTTTCGGTCTTAGTTGGTGCAAATTTACACGACCACCTTCGAGACCGGCGCGGAATAGCACAGCCATTTAATTGTCGCTTAGTGAATTCAAAATGACGAACTATTTTGTTGTTGAGTTTGTTGTTGTTTGTCACAACTATTTATTTCAAGTTAGGTAGAGAATTACGAATTTTAGTATACATAGTTAATATATCATATTTTTTCAAAACGGTGTAGTACCGCATGGTTATAAAGATATACTCGTATATAAAATAGCCCGAGCTGTTCCGGTGCTTTGTAGTAATGTCTAAGAAAGCGGATAGGTACCTAGGCACGTTTAGCGGTTGGTATCTATTGAGTTTTAGAATCGCAATTCCGATCGTGCTTACTTTTCCGTGACTGCAAAACGGAAGAGAACTTGACGTTAATTTACTTTTTATGAAATGTGCGATCAGAATTCCTTGATTGTACCCAAGTGATGTGACGAGACACCTACCAATTTATTGTTTTGGCGTTTCTGTCGAGGAGTCGTTTGCGAGCGTGAAAAAGCCCTCCGTAATTGAAACGTCAGCGTAATAAGGCGCCCTGCGCGCTCCAGGTGGCTGGCATCGGCGTTGACGACGGCCGTTTAACATTTGCCCGAAAATACACTAGCATCGTCATAATAGGCTACCTAAACTACGTTAAACAGACTGTTGATTTTATGGTTTTTGCGTTACAGTAACTAAAACCCGCTTAAGTTGAGTGCCAATAACCACCTCCTGTAACAATCAGAACCAACGACAAGCCCCTCGTGTTATGCCGCATCTAGAGGTGTGGTTTTTGTGTTACATTGAGATTAACACCACAGAAGAATAAGAAAACGTACGGTAACTCCATACATACGTAGCTGCGCGGCGTGCGTGTGTGCACGCCTTGATTGCACGATAGCACGGACGGTCACATTCGCATAATCTTATAGTGCACTTGCGTTGCTTAACGCGAGTTGTCCCACGCGCCATTCTTTATAGAATTGAAGCGTTCGTTCGATGTTTAAAAGATGACCTCAAGTAGTAGACGTGTTTATTGTTGTGTTTATGGTTGTTTGAACAAGAGTGCCTCAAAAACAGAATTATCGTTCTTCTCCGTACCTACTGAACACGAGAAGGTAAGTTACACACTTTTTGATTATTTGTTTAATTTGACGACTTCGGTTGCTCCCGAAACGAACATTTCTAAATTGGCGCTGATCGAGGTTCTAGGTGGTGCGTCGGATTAATAATAATAATTTCATTACTCTGTTACTCAAAGTGCATGGAATTCTTTAGTTTGAGACCAGGTAATTCGTGTGGTTGCCTGGCACATTTATTACATTATTATTAATATGTTTCCGTTTTCTCAGCCTTTTGGCTGGTCTGAGTTCGTACTTTTATGAACCGAAATCAAATAAATACAGAATTTTTATTTTTTATTTATTTTTTTTAGTTATTATTGTTATTACAGTCAGTGGACACGTGATATTTAAGATTATTTTCGATTATATTTGATAGCAATAATGATTTCGATTCGAATCGAAGGTTTTTGAAGGAAAATATTTTTCTGAGTCAAATTTCTACATACTTGTTTTTAAATTATAAATAAATCATTACTACTTATACATATATACGAATTCGCAGTTCATTCCTATTTCGTAGCCACACCGCCTTAATCGAGATACCAATACTGGTATAAAAATATCAATTTTTATTCAGTGTGCACGTATTGCATTTGACAAACGTTGTTTTACTTATACTTTACGTTTTTTCATATTTTGTTCACCTGTAGGTTCCGCGGCCGTCGAGCGATATAGTGGTAGAGCAATAAGATGTGGATCTGCAAACGGAGCTGTGATCGATCGCAGGCAGACGCCTGGGCGATTGTAAAAGATTTGTTCGGCCGGTGTTGCTATTTACTTATGGAATACAAACAGAAAAATCCAGCAAACGCCGAGTCTTCGCAAAGACTATTTAGGTATCATAAATATACGCGACGTTCACAACCGCAATGAATCGGTGCCCTACCGCCCGGTAGGGCACTTCGCTCTGATTCAGCGGACAACGGCGACGGCCGTCCTTAGGCCAGTGACGTGCACGCTGCACAGCCAGCGTTTAAGCAAAAAACGTTTACTAACGTGTTCTGATAAGGGTACGAAGTCCTGGTTATTGACCTCATTAAGTAGTAAACGCTTATTAATTTCTTCAGATTAAAATCTAATTTCCTTTATACCCAATTAAAGGAAGTGAAACGGGTGGCCTCGATATTATTTAGCCAATCAATTTTAATAGTTATAACCGTACACTTCGTGACTGCTCAAGATTTAATGAAAATCATTGGGGAATCTACACAAGTTGTTATTTATTTGTTTATATTTCGAGTTCTTAGGTTTTCGCGAAGTGATATTTTGGAAAGTAAACCATTATTCAGATCATCATTTGTTTTTTTTCCAAAAAACCGTTATAATGATGATGATGATGACGGATATACAATCTGAAATATAAAATGTCGGAGACAGTTACCATTGGACGTAGTGTAGCGGAATTCCGTCCATTGTTTATGTAATGTGGTTTACGAAAGAATAAATCTTAGCTAATATTATAACGTATTCTTTCCTTATAATTAGAGAAACGATTTACGAGTACTAGACTATCTATGAATCACAATAACTACTCTCGATCATGGCTTCTTTTACCAGTGTAAGGTCGCAGCGGGGATGGCGCTGGTGGCGTTTGAATCAGACATCAGTATGGCTAGCACGACAGCGACATATAGCGTGAGATACTGTTATTCTCGCATAGAGATATCACGCCTTAAGTCGGTCTCGCGCAAGTTGCGCCCTATCGTACTAGCCCTACTGGAGGTCTACTCTTTTTCAACTAGAAACGAAATTTCGCACGTTTATTACCACAATTTATCATTGCAAAACTTCGTTCGTACAAAAATTGTTTGACGTTTAGTTTTTCGAAGCCTTACTCTAATTCATGAAACGTCCGAACGAAAATTTGATTTTGACATATAATTCTTCAATTTTAACCTCAAATTGATGAAACGAACAGTGAACTACCTTTTGATTTTCGCAAGTGAGAATTTTGTTAAAAATTTGATTAAAGTGGCTGCAAGAACACTTTTATTGGTCGCTTAGAGCGTACAAGGAACCGTCTCGCCGCCAGCGCAATCAATTAAGTATAAAGTATAATTCCCGACTTAGAATTTATAAGAAATTACAGACTAAGTTGGTAATTATTTTAAGAATTGAGCCAAGAACTAGTGCCCCATTATTTTTAAAAGAAAGACGTCATGAAATCGAGCCTATGATTGGATGTTCTCGAGTTGGAAGAAGATGAACTCCAAGAAGATGAATCAGATGCTTTTTCGGCTCAAGCTCTACATGCGGCTGAAGAGTAAGAGCTCTGTTAGAGCAAATTTTGGAAAACATGTAGAAGATAAAGTTTTACCTAATGAAAATAAAGATTGTAAAATTTCATAAAATACAATCAGTTTACTGTTTACAAAAAATCTTGCCGAGAGCTTCAAGCGTCTGCATCTGGATATTAAAAATAATTATTGTATGAAGTATTTTGAATAAAATGTATACAAAGATACAAATTTTAATAAATAAGTAGCTTCTAATTTACTGATATTTTTGGTTGGCATGCTTTTACCACCCACGGTTTGCATGAAATAGTGCTTTTCAAACTAATCGGATAATAATGAGTATTTTATAGTATCTCTTTTAATTTCGTCGTAAATAGATTTTTATTACTTTCTTTATGTTTTCTGCAGGTATATTACAAGAAATGCTTAATGAACCACATATTAAATGTAAAATTTAAAAATAAAGCAAAACAATTGTATTAATTTTAACTTAAAATAAATACCGAAACTTACCGTAGTTGACATAAAAAGAAATACCTACACAATATCTTCATTCCATTCGTTCACGAAAATTGTAAATGACAACGAAATTCTCCCGCCCGATCGAAAAGGAATTAGAGTAATGTAATCGATTAAACTTCGTTTAAATTTCGTGCGTTAACGAAATGTCGTTTTCGAGAAAGAGAGCAGACCTCCTGACGTGATCTTATGACGTGAAAATATGGAGTGATGGAGATGGTCAATACTTTAATAAAACGAGCGCGCAGTTCACAAGATGGACTTCTCGTGTGAGTTACTTGGACAGTGAACAATCGCGGCCACTCTCTGCAAACTTGCCACGCGACATTTAAAATCCGTTCTAACCTGATTCATCTTTTGTACTTCCAACTAACTACTGTGAAAAGTGGATAAATAAATTAATTGTAATCAGCTGACGTTATTATGTCACTGCTGGCTTAACGGATTGATAACGAAAAGTGAATAAGCGATTGTCAAGTAGTTTCTGACAAAAGCAGTGATTGAGGGTGTATCCCCAAAGTCTCCCTTACGTTCTTAACTCAACATATATGTAAAATTTTGTTAAGTGGCTTTGATCATCAGCAACATATTATAGCACTACTGACAACTGCTTCTCTAAACCGCGGCACTGGTTGAATTGTTGGACCAAGCGATCTCATTAGAAAGTTTTTGTCAAGAGGCAAACATAATAAATTTTCTATACACTGCTTTTTAGACCAGTTTAATTTCCAAACGACGAATATCATGTCTGTGTCCACAGATGGATCCACTTGCGTCAATTTTTGTTGGTGGGCACCAAATGCAAATACGCTTGCGAAATTGCCAATCTTTCTTTTTGCAAATGACCGTGTTTGTTTGGCAGGATCAACGCGCGACCAAACATTGCACAAGGCGTCTTCTTCATACTCGATTCGCTCTTGACAGAGCAATTGTAGTCATGACTTGACAGAATATAGTATTAATACGACAATAAGACGCTGCTTTTCTTCTTTTACGACTGCCTATCCGGCAATGGCTCTCTTGATGTGGTCTATCTTGTATATCTTTGGTGACTTTCTACACGTCATCGGTTTCTTTTTGCTTTACCTTCTATCACCAAAGACTCCATAGGGATACCAGGCCTACGAAAGCGAAGACTCCAAACGTGGACTGTGTTGTGGCAGAACTTGCTAGATGTCGAGTTTTGAAGCATAGAGGAATTTGTGCGTTGCTCAGTTTATGATACTCTGAGCAGTCTTCTCCAAAACTTCATTTCAGGATATAACTAGAGGAGTGAGTGAAAGCAAAGTAGCATGTCCCGATTTTTTCAGGCATATTTCAGTTTGACAGATTTTACAACGGACACTTGAAGAACCTACACGCCGCTCCCCACTCCCTTTAATAGTTTTTATTGAGACACAGTTTCCATCTGTGGCATTTCCACTGGCCGACGCCGACCGGGTTATTGTATGAGCATAAACGTGGAAAATAAAATTGGCCGGCCGCGACTCACTCGTTGCGATGGCCGTCAATGAAACAACCTGTTTATTTGGCAACCATACAAGAAGTTCTTACTTTTTGTTTCTTTTACGACGTTCGCTTTATCTGGCTATTTAAACAGGGAGCCTCTGTTGGTACAAGTGCCGGGGGCTATTGGCTTTATTGCTTGTTTGTGCCGCTTTTGTATAAACGTAGTTACGTTATATTTGTTTATTTTGTTTTGTTGTAAATACTAACGCAAAAAAGACATCCTTTTTCTTGCTTTGTGTAAATAATCCAATTCCATTACGATTTTTGACAAACCAATCCATATTTGCAGCAGTTTATTCTTAAACGTCGAATTTCTGCAAAGACGTTGGCTATAGAGGTCGAGTTTTAACTAGGTTAAACGTTATTAAAACAAACAATACCGCAAAGAGCTCGTGCTGTCAGTAAATTTATGTTTCGCGGGATACTAAAGCGTAGTACATTATGGCACGGTTCTTAGAAGTTGTAATCGTTCTCGATTAGAGATGATCAGTGCTTCTACCACGAGTTTACTGTAGACTGCGTAAATTATTTCACAATTTTGGGTGGCAAATTATACAGGGCCTCCAGCTTTCACAATAAGAACAACATTTTGTATAGAAACATTTTACGCGGTCGCTAGCGATAACTGCAATATCATGGCAGAGGTTTGGGGGTTCCTTGCGTAACGCCTTACCGGCGGCGCTGCCGCTGTGGCGTAGTTGCGCGCTGACGGCGAGGCCATCGGGAGGAGTCACGCGGCGGAGACCGGATCTCTTGTGACATGTTAACACATTTAAGCACATTGCAGCTCCGGGGCCACCAAAAACGCTGGCACTTACGAATTCGTAAAGGGTTCACGCCGTAGCATTAATGCCCTTAGCGAGAGTGGCTATTACATAAGTACGTGTTAACATGAACCTTCTTTATACCTCTTTCGAATGCTGTAGCATTCGAAAAATGTAGAAAAATGTGTCGTGAGGAACATTTTTCTTTCCTTGAAGTCGTTTTGATTGTTGAGCTGTTAAGTCATATATTATCGACAAGTTTCACTAATTATAATTATGTTCTATTGAACATAATGTTTTGCTCATATTATGAAGGCCTTTTTGTAATATATGACTCGATTTTGAACGTTGAATATCAAACCTTGACTTCCATTGTCTTCACCGCCGCCTCTCATTAGCGTCTAGACTATTAGCTAGATGGACACATTCGGTCATTCGGTCAGGTCGCTCGAGGCGCGGTTTCTTCCCCTCGTGTTGTATATCTTTGTAGTTACTGTCGTTTGGTTGAGTCAACCGCGACGCTCTGCAAATATAAGTCAGTATCATAGAGTAGTATTTCATGACACGAGAGCAAGACTATCATAGCTTGCTTCTAAACAGACATGTCAAAAGTGGGAATTGAATACTAAATTATGGTACTTGAACAGAAAAAACTAAAACTACCTTGTTTTATCGTGCTAGCTACAGAATGAATGTAAAAAAAATGATAAACCAAATCCAGCGCGGGTAACTGATGATGACATTTAGGGATAATTTTGAAATAGCCTGGAGTTGTAATATGACGATAGTCTTATTATCTAGATTCCAGAACGCGTTGACTTAGTACTTTCCGGCCCTCCTTCAGAAATTCCATCCGTAATTTTTAATTCTATCTACTTTGGGTTATTGTTTCAAAGAAATACCATTTGCAAAGTTTCCGCATAATCTAAGGGGCGTACCGATTTTTGCTGGGATGATCGCAGTCTGTAATCTACGAACGTGATTTGCAAGTTGTTGTTTTGCCAGCTGAGAGCTGCGAGGCGCGACCTCTTGTACGAGTCGTTATCGTCCGTCCAGTGCTGTGTCCTACTACGACATTATATTCGCTTTGTTTTGTATTTGAGAAACTACAATTGTTATTTCCACAGATATAATATATGCATATAAGCAAGGAGGTAAACTAGTAGAAGAAGGCATATTTTACAGCATTTATTGGTCTATTTTGTAACGGAACGTTACAACGTTGTTAAGTTATTTTTGAATAAATCGTTTTTTAAGTTTAACAGTATTAAAAATTGAACACAAATATTATCTTTAACAAATATATCATATTTTTAAATAATAATTGGTTACAAAACATTAAAACCACCATAGACAAAGTTGGTTAAATCTATGGCAACCAACGTTGCATTTTTGAATGTTGAGGGACACAGAGTGGGGGGAGGCGCGGTAACCGGCGCCGGCGCCCGCCCGCCTATCAGACAGCGTTATAACGTCCTCAGAGCCAGTGCACACTCGGCTTGGCCTCGCTCCCGATATAAAAAATCCATGATTTGGAATATTTAAATTGTTATTGTAACTTGAAGATTATTTCTTCCAATCACATTTAATGTACGTAAATAGTTTTGAAAGTGAAAGTTCCCGCTTCAGGGAAATCACCTTCGGATTGAGTCACCTTTGGATTGAATTACCTTCGGGTTGGAAACTACCTTCGGGTCGGCAATTGCTACCTTTGCTGAGCTTCCTCCGGGCTCATACACTTGACTACGCCCGGACTAGGACGAAGCCTTTCCGCTGAACGACTACTAATTGCTACTCGTCCTGTGGCCCTTCTTCTGCCGGCACAAATACAGGGGAGTACCATACTCGGAAGCGGAATACCTAAAGTCTTAAGGCCCGTTACCACGACTGTATTAAATTTATGTACCTTTTTGTTTAATTGAAATTTTTAATTGTAATTTTTTTTATTATTATAATTAATTCTATTTTTCGGATTTCTTGGTTTAATTTTCTACCCTCATAGGGAAAATAAAACTACGGAATCGAACCCGGTACAATCTTTAAAATGGAATGAAACTTGCTTACAAGATTTATCCACTGTAAAGATTGAGAAATAAATAAAAATAATAGCAAAAACAGAATGTGAGACTTGAAATCGGGCATGCGAAATATGCTGTCGTTATTGGGAACAGATTCCTAAGTCAAAACGTAGCGCTGAAGCCAGCGGACGACAACGGCGGCGGCAGCTTTAGCCAGCGCGTGATCGTGTTTAGTCCCGCAACGTCACTTCCACTAGTAAAATTCTAGACTGTCTAGAAATCGTTCGGCGTCGCTCTCTGCGCATCAATACAAACGAGGTTTGTTGTTTATCGACAATAACAAAACAGACGCTCTAATAAATTGTTTGGAGCCACATTTAGTTCGGAATGTGGCATAATGTTGTCATTGCCAATACACTCGCAAGAGCCTCTCTCCTTTTTACATTCCGGCGAGAGAAAAATGTCAACACACGTGCACGGGTCACAAACGCGGTAGAGGGGTCGAGGGCGGGGGCGCTACACACGCAGTCCCTTCGAAGCCCATTCAAGCCTGTCTGCTCCTGACATAAGGAGACGATTTGTCTTCCCCTTACTTGCACAAAAAGTAACCGACTTTTTCTTGTGCTAACTTTCAGCCATCAATTTACTGGACGAAAATCTCCTTTGAATGAATTAATGAAAACTTATTTCTTTACTATTTTCTTTACTGGACATGGACTAATAGGCCTGATAATACTCGTAAATGCATTTGAATTAATTATAAGAAGAAATTAGAAAGAAGAATTAATTATTTTGAAATTTACTTGCAGAAGTGATTTTTTAAATTTATTCTCAGGTTATAAAGATCCATAAATACGTACCTTACAGAATAACATATATAATAATGTAATAAAACACTATTTATCGCCAAATCCAACGTCGCTGTCGGCAAGATTATAATAAACGATGATTGTAATGAGCTTATCCATAATATATCTCAAACTCTAACAACATGCAACAAAAAAACGAAACCTTTTATCAAAAAGTAAAAGAATTAACTGGAGTGCGTAAACTGAGGCCCTGTGCTATTGAAGACAAAATGGGATGTCTACTTGCAGATGTGGTCCACGTAGTGAAACGAGGAGAAGCTATTGCACATTATTATATAGTACTGAGGAGCCTGTAAATCTTAATATTACATGGTCGACAAAAGAGCTGGAGATCCTGCTGTCGAAGATTGAACATGCCATCAAAACTCTTAACTATAAGAAATCACATGGTAAAGGATAGTATCACAGCCGAAATATTTAAAAACGTAGGTCAAAGGGGAACAACGGCCCTCGCCAAAATGTGCAACACCAGCTGGAATACTGGTATATGGCCAAAAGACTGGACAGAAACTAGAGCGGGGTTATGAGTGTGTGCAAAAAAAGAAACGGTGTTTATCCCTCTACACAAAAAAGGCTCTTCCAAAGAATGTGGAAGTTACAGGACTATAGCATTAATACCACACGCAAGATACGGGGAGTGTACCATCCAGGAGCTGCTCCCGGAACTGGCCGATCGGAGGGCCTCCTCCCACCCCGCCTTTTTTTTGCTCTAACCTAACCTAACCGAACATAATCGTGTCTTTGCGATAAACATTCAACATATCCTGAAAGAACAACTGTTTCGTTATAATTCGGTTTTCGGTGTAGTAAAAATTCGAACAAACTTATTTCGTACAAAAAAAATTTTCGAGTTTGTGATAGGTTACCCGGAAAAACGAACGGCGGGGCGCGGAGAATCGCACGCAGCGGTTGGTGACGCATCCATATGATTAAGACTCGAAACTGCCTATAGATGCGTTTTACGCCCCGCAACAGTATTCACGTTGCAAGCCTCCGGTCACCTACTTACTGAATCTGCACTCAGTAATACAACTAGAGCACGTAATTTATTGGTGGTGTCATCCGAGGCCTCCAATTTACAGTGAACTTCAGCAAGTCTTGCTTTTAAGGACGTGATATCCTTCAGCAGCCTGGTGACGTCGATGTTGTCGAATGTGACAGAGGGCAGCTTGTGCAGCTCCTTCACCACGATAGCAGGTACGTCGTCTGGGTCGGTCTCCTTTAACGACGTGATCCTGGACACTCTACTCTTCTCCATCCCTCCGGTGAAATGGTATCTGCTCGGCCTTGACAAGCATGCGGAAAAGCAGCGATACTGACCTCGTCCATAGTGTAGATGGCGTGTTGAATGAACGTAGTTGTTGCGACGTAGTTGCTGGGAACCCATAGTAAATTCCCTTGACAATAGACTCATAGTTAATAGGAATATGAGAACCTACAATGATTCCAGTCTAACCTAATTTTCAAAATTATCCAATTTTGGAAATGTTCATAATAAAAATATGTATGCGATCATTGACTTATGGACGTCGGGTCCGCGCTAAAAAGTGTCCGAACCTATAGGGCGTTAAAATCGTATACAGAGCGTCATTCACGCTTTAGTCTTCGTTTGTTCGACCGACAGCGAAGCAAGCAAAATTAGACAGTACTGCGATGACATTACAATTTAAATTCAACGTTTTAGCTTTTTCATATTCCTTTACATGTCACAACGTTTAAATAGGTTGACTTGGAACATTTTTTTCGTGGTTTTTGTATTAGACCCGTCGTTCATTTATTTGTAAGTCAATGTATGCGATGCAAACTGGGCACCAGCCGCCAATATCTTATGTTATGCCGTGTAAATGCAGTGTTGGAGACTCTTAATTTACATGTGTCGAAACAAAGATTTCTGATATTTGCAAATTAAGTTTTATCCTCCGTTCATTTGAAACCACGATAAAGACTTTAGTGTCTCGTGACCGAAATTAGTTTTTTCTATATTATTATCTACTCCACCATTTTTGGATCGAATTTTGACGTCAGTCGCCGGGAACAATAAAAATACCCAGCTCTGATCTAGGCTAAGAAATGTTTCTTTTTTCGAAATCTACTCAGCTCTCTGCTCGCCGTGCAGCTTTCGCCTTGACAACGTTTCGGGCCACAAAAGGATCTGATTCTGACGAACTGCAAGCTTATTGAAGTACCAATAGTCAATCACAAAATTCGAGCATCACTAATAGAAAACGAAGCTAAACGCGACAAGGGAATTGAAAATATGTAAATACCCATCTAGTACGACTTGTCGTCTCTCGGTCCAGTGTGCACTAAACTTGTGTCTTCATATTTTAAAAAACCGGGACTTTTTAAAGCATCGATGGCTATTGCTCGTACCTTATGGGACATACAACGTGTTACGGGGGTCTTCTAAATAAAAGAAGGAACTACCCTTGTAAACAAATTTATTTGAGCACGGTTTGTTTTAAACCCAACGGTTATTCACTGTACTTTTTGCCTTCCTACGACCAGCAGTTTATACTCCCCTGGCTGTTCCGCCGAAGTAACGTCCGGGGTTGAATGAACCGGAACAGGACCGGATCCTTCCACCGAAATGAAGTCCGGGGGTGCGGTGACAGCGTCCGCTGAATAGACGTCCGGGGTACGGTGTCGTTCTCTGGGCTCAGGCCAGCCGACGCGGAGAATGGTAATAAGGTACCGGGAACCTCGGACCCAAACAAGTGGGTTTAAAAACACTAAAGATTTAATTATTTTAAATTACAAAAAAATGTACTTCGCGGAGACCACATACGAAAACGCTATTATTAAGGAAATGCGCGTGCGTCTCTCGCTGAGATAGATTTCAGAGTGCGCCGTCGTCCAAGCGGTAGCGGGACAAACGGCTTGCCTGATACCCCGCAAAGGGGGAGATGAACCGAACCAGATGTCGCCTATAAAAAATGGCTCGCGTGCATTCCTGACTCGATATCCCTAACTATACGTTCCACTGCTGGACACGGGACTCTTCTGAATACATACATACATACACCTCACAATAAATAAAACAAATAAAATATTATTAATTTACATCGTTACAAACGCATGGATTCGATTTTACGCTGGTTTTTTTAATCTGTGAACAGTAGCAATACGTAGGTACTGAATCACTCACACTTACTTACTTACTGAACTGGATCAGTTACAGATTACTAAAATATATGAAATATTTTTTGGCAACAATTTGGCGGAAACTATGAACAAGTTCTGGGCAACTATAAAATCCATTACCACTTTTAAGATTACTGAAGCTCAAAAGCTCACCACGTCACCAATCACACCGTCCTACCCAAACTACTTCATATCATATCTCATTACAAATATTTAAAGACGGATTGTTTTTTTCAATTATTATAATCCACGTTTCGCACAGCGCAATAAATAATAAATGAAAACGAGTCCTACCACAGTGAAGGTTTCCAGTGCTACCCGTATTAGATTTTTCGTAATCTTTTCTCCAAAATGAAGCGCGAATCGGCGAATCTATATTCTACACTACAGGTCTGTGGACGCTAATGTCTTCGAACAAGCTCTTCAAGTTATTGTTGTTGTTATATTGTTATATGTTATATGCTATAACATAACAATCTTGTGAATATTTGCTTGCTCCTTTTTTAAGGCTGATTAGGATTCAGTTTTCCAATTTAATTTCGCCACCAACATGTACTTACCCTATTTAAAGCGAATAAATTATATTTTATTTATTTTTGAATACTCTCAAATAGATGTGAGGAGTAGATTCACGAACGAATGTTTTGTTGTCACAGGGGTGGTGCGCGTGATGGCGCATGGAGGGCCTGCGGCGGGCTCGCAGCTGCGTGGCGCTGGCGCTGCTGGTGGCGCTGCCGCCGCCCGCCGCCTCCGGCCCGCGCTACAGCAGCCGCATTGTGCACACCGGGAACGGTAACATTACGACTAGCTGTTGCTAGCGACATAGCTTTTGCAGTCTTACAAATATAATGTCAGTGTTTACCTTCGATCCGACACTGGTTCGGATCTGGGTCGATGCTTTGTAGTTCATACACGTCTGCTTGTGCGCAGGAGCGATACGAGGCATTATCGTGGAGCCAGCGTCACGGCGCTTGGAGCCGGTGGAGGCGTTCCTGGGCGTGCCGTTCGCTGGCCGGCCGGAGCGGCTCGGCCCGCCGCCGCCTGCGCCTCCCTGGCCCGGCACGCGTCTCGCCGACGCCTTCGCGCCTGTCTGCCCACAGCGCTATCCAGACATATCCAACAAGTGAGATCTTTCTTCACTTTTGTGACTTTCTTTACTTACATTGCTCATGTCGTTGAGTTCTAGTAGCAGTACAGCTCCTTGTGAAAGAGTTCGTTCAGGGAAGTACTGCCACCCAACTTATTTCTGCCGCCAAGCAGTAATGTGAGCTTTACTGCTTTCCGGTTTTGAAGGGTAAGTGTGCTGGTGAAACTACAGGCATATGGGACTTGTCAACGTATGTCTCAGGGTGACGCGGGCGCAGTGGCAGTATCCTTCAGATCTCTGCGATTTACAGCTCTGAGTGGCACTGCAACTGTTATGGACAGGCGTGTAGTTTACACTCAGGCGCACGACTTGTTCGTCCCGTCACTAGATGTTATAAAAATATTTATTTTTATTCCCCGCCCAAAAACCAACTTTTCCGTCAGTTGTGCAAAGGTTATTTGGAAGAAATCCCTTTAAGGAATAAGCTCGCTAAAGCGAGCGAGTAAAAAACACCAATATTTTAAATTGTTTCTTAAAATTTGTAATTTACTTTGCACCACAATAAAGTGTTTACGCACATACATACAATTTCTCGAGTGTACTGAACGAGTTTGCAAACATGTCAACCGCAACAAGTATACCGTTTTTTATATTTGTTGTTTAATTACAGTTCCAAATAAAACATTCACTTAGTAATACTATAACTGTTATGGACAGGCACACTTCGTTCGTCCCGTCACTTGGTATAGTAAAAAAGGTGTAGGTGCCTAACTAATCAATACAGTGTACATGGACTGTGTTCGTCAGTTACTTTCAAAATTCAATCGACGGAGTGCGGACTCTACTGCGGATAGCGCCCGACAATGCGACACTACACAAATTTTCATATCAAGTGATTCTTCGTCTAATAATTTGACCACTCACTGAGAAAGACTTTAGGCGCACAATCAGATTGAAGAGTCCATTTGGTGCACAGGAGTGCAGCCCTGTCGAAGATGCCGCTGGGCCTGTACAACGAGCTGAAAGCCACGTTGCCCTTGCTGGCCAACCAGAGCGAGGACTGTCTGTATCTCAACATTTACGTGCCCGGTAGCGGTAAGTCGCGCACGAACATTGCTTTGAGTCCACGTCCACTGTTGAGCATATTGGCACTTACATCTATGGAGTTGTCCGCATAGGCGCGCGCGGCATGGAAGCGCCCTACGGTGTGGTGGTGTGGGCGGGCGGTCCGGCGCACGAATGGGGCGCCGCCAGCGCACTCGACGGCGCCGTGCTGGCGGCGCGGGCGCACCTGCTCGTCGTCACTATCAACTATAGGCTAGGATTATTAGGTCGGTAGACCCGCTTCAAGTGACGTAACGGAGATCGACAAAAGATAAAAGGGCAGTAAACGTAACGGGTGCGGGGGCAGGTTATTTAACGACGGGGGCGGCCGACGACCCCGCGGCCGCGGCGGGCGGCGCGGCGCTGCTGGACCTGGCCGCGGCGCTCAGCTGGCTGCGGCGCAACGTGGCGGCGTTCGGCGGCGACCCGCGCCGCGTCACGCTGGCCGGCCACGCCGCCGGCGCCGCGCTGGCCAACGCACTGCTCATGACTCCGCACGCCAAGGGTACGCGGCCTTCCGCTCCGCTGGCGTCGGGACGGTCCGATGCGAATGGAACTCCTCCAGGGCTGGCGTCTCGCGTGCTCCTGCTGAGCGGCTCGGCGCTCGGTCCCTCCGCGCTGGCGCCGGACGCGGCGCTGGCCCGCGAGCACACGGCGCAGGCGCTGCGCTGCGCGCGCGACTCCTCCGCCGAGGAGCACTGGTGGGTGTCGCCGGCTCGCCGCGTGCGGTCTGCTCGCTCGCGCCTCGCAGACGACTCTCGGTCTACGCCAGTGCTGCCTCCGCAGGCTGCTGGCGTGCATCCGAGCGCGGCCGCTGGCGGCGCTGCTGGCCGTGGAAGCGCCACGCGCGCGCTTCCTGGCGGGTTGGGCCCCCAGCGTCCCGCTCTCCCCTGCAGGGGGAGCCCCCCTCTCGCCCACACGCGCCCTGCACGCCAGCGACGCCTTCCTGGACTGCGCGCTCGCCGTCGTCGTTACCACCACCGAGAGCTATCAGTACTTCAACGAGGAGGACATTCACCACGGCTTCGAGGAGGAACACAGGTGAGTCATTAGGGAACGTTTCTCCCAATAATTCTGTATAAGTCTGTCCGTATAACCGTACTTTTTTAACTACGCCGTCGCGTCAGGAACCGGATTCTGCGCACGTACGTGCGCAATGTGTATCGGTATCACCGGAACGAGATCTTTGCGGCGGTGCGCAACGAGTACACCGATTGGGAAAAGCCTATTCAGCATCCGATCAACATCCGCGACGCGACACTGGAGTCATTGAGCGACGCGACTGCGGCGGCGCCGGCCCTGCGTGTCGTCCAACTGCATGCGCGACGCGGTGCGCGAACTTACTTTGCACACTTCGCACATCAGAATAAGGATGCTGACTACCCACAGGTAAATCTACATATATCCATTGCAGGGTCCGCAATAGCCGACGCAGTAATTTCAAATCTAAATTCAGCACCTAGTAAAGTAACCGAATATATTCACGGTTTAATTACAGTTGTCATTACAAGAGGCAAGCAGGTTAATAACCCCTTGAATATTCTATAACGCTGTTGCTGTGTCATTTTGCACCCACGGGGCCCTCGACCGACCGACCGACTTTTTATTACAGGATAACAGAACCAAAGAGAATACTGTTTACTGTATCTCAGTTATCAGTCTTGATGATATTCGTAATTGTATTTTATGGTCGTATGTTAGGTCTTATGCATGGCGAAATAATAACACAATGATATTCCACGTGGAAACCGTATAATTTTGGCTCCAATTAATTACATTTTTGATTATACAAGTTATGCGGACGGCGGTGAGGGAACGACTGGAAGCGCGCGGCGCGCGTACCAATACTAAACTTGAAAATGATTATAATGCTAGATGTGTCCCTACAGTCTCGTAAAAAGCATACTTATAAACCTTGTTAATCGTTTTGAGGGAGAATTAGGCACTGGTTACTGAAAGAGTAGTAATGTGTAACTGAATACTGGAAGAAATGTCGTACGCAGCGCCTGGGCAGCGTGACGGGCGAGGCGCTGCCGTATTTCCTGGGTCTGCCGCTGGTGGGCGGCGCGCGCAATTACTCGCGTGCGGACATGGCCGTGGCCGAGGCGTGTGTGGCGCTGCTGGCGGCCTTCGCCAAGACCGGCGAACCGGCGCCGGCGGCCGCGGCGCGCGCCGACGACCGCCACGCAGACAACGTCGCCTGGCCGCGCTACGAGCTCAATACGCAGCAGTACCTCAGCATAGGTGAGAATTATTACCACTCACTTACTTTAGTGGCAACTACATGGGGCCTAATGGGCACCCTAATAGTGCTCTCAATCGAAAGGTGAAACGAGCACTTAAGTGCACGAATATTTGCGCAGGATCGAAGTTGCGAGTGAAGAGCCACTACCGCGGGCACAAGTTGGCGCTGTGGCTGCATCTGATCCCGCAATTGCATCGCCCCGGTGCCGCGCCCAGACACCACCAGTTCCGCGCGACGCACCCTGACATGTTCGCAGGTCAGTCGCCTCTGTTGCTCCTTTTACCCAACACCGCACACCATTGATGATTAAACTTTACAGCATTGATTGCTTTTTTTAAATGTACAGAAAGTTGCTTTGTCGCTTGTGCTTTGTCGAGGTCACGTATATCCCCTTTTATTGTGAAATGTTATGGAGACGACATATGGTGTTAAAAGTCTGAAATTTATATATTATGTACAGATCTAGATTTAACATTTAATATTCGTTTTTATGTGCATAACTTCGACGATTTTTTTTTATTGAGGGACAAACACTTACACATATGAGAAAAAAATATATTTTGGAAATTAACAATATCTAAACCTTTACCCAGCTCCCTAAATATACTTAAAACAAACCAAAAAGATAAATCGGCAAACTGATACAACAATGAAACTAAAAAACATAACCGCAAAGTGGTCGTGTCCTCCGTAGAGTAATATTATTCTGTGATCGTGTTACGCAACAAATATATACCGAAGCAGCACACTCATATCTAAATATATACTATAATATGTCTAATAGAATTTAATTCGATTGAATATTTTAAGAGTTCAAATTCCTTCAAGATATCTCGAAGAAGGTTTCTAGATAATTTGAAGTAAAAGTGGGCACAACTTTATTAGTAGATCACAAGAGTGCTTTGAGAAACTATCTGTAGGTAGTGTTAAGAGTGATTCTTATCTTTTTCTCAAGTACCCCTTCTAGAATGCTACAAGACCATTTGTAGAATGTAGAGTTTTACCATTTGTACAATGTAGAGTTTTTATTTAGTCTCGTAGACAGTATTTAGATAATTTATAGTCTATGATAGTTTTCTTAGTAATGCTATTTTAAAACCAAAATACTAAAGCGTTACAAACATAGGACGCAATTCTCTTAACACTAATAGATTTCAAGATTAATGGCTTACAAAATATAAACTGTCAAAATTGCAACATGGCAAAATTATATATAATATGTCTGACTTTCTCGCGTAATGTTTAATCGGTTAGAAAGCGCAAATTGACGTGCGATTTTAAACATATTGTGAAAAGTGATGTAAAACCCGCCATAAAAGTAATGCGTTCGCTAAATTTCAAATATTTATGTATGAAATATAAACTTAATAAAAATACAGGTATCGATTTTCGGTTTTAAATATTTATAGAAAGCTTAAATATACAAAATAACTCACAAAACAAACCATTTCCAAGAAGAAGTTCTAGGCTTCTTCAAGCTAATTTCAACTTAGATTTACTTTTTATAAAGAAAGAGATTTTTTTCGGCTACTTCATAGTCATTCTTTAAAAATAAAAATGGCGATAAGAATTTAAAGCTTTTTTCAAAACACAGTTGGGAGTATTTTGCCTATAGCTTTATCTATAGAAATACTTTAGAATAAGAAAAGATTTTTACTTGCTTTAGTGCAGTTGATGTTGTAGAAGAACTTTCACTCCTATGAAGTTTTTATCATTGTCTACAAAACGCGATGTTTCTAAGCGATTTTTTCTTTTGACAGTATTACAAAACCTTTATAAAGTTAAAAATAGTGAGCGTATTATGCAATAAAAAACTTTTCATAACACTAGGTCAAAAAAATAATTGAAAAAAATCCAATTTGTCGAAAATAAACGTTATTCTGTATAATTATATGGAATGTGTTATATATGACTAGAAAGGTGGATAAATTCCCTATCATATAAATATAAGAAATATTTTAATGACATACCTAAGTTATGTTGGAAGAAATAAAATTTTCATTAAAAAATTGAGGTTATTTCTTCACGCCAACCACATTTTCCACAATGATTTCACTGTATTCTATTGATAGATGGCACAATACACATACACAACATTGAAGTACAGTAGTTTCCGCGCTAATTACGTAGGCCGCTGCCGGAGGACTCAAAAAAACCAAAATTTTACAAACTAATTTAATTAAAAATAAATGCAATTACAAATTAATTATTACTAAGAGCTAATTGACCCGACCGAGGTGTGTATCGAAGTGCCGGTGCGCGGCGTTACGTTGGCCTGGTGGACTCGGCACGAGGCGCTGCGTCTGCAGTTTACTCTATTGCATGATTTCTAAAATATTGGTGCCGTGTGCAATATAGTCTTGGTCAGCAAGTTGCCTTTAGGGTTGACACATAACACGCTCCTTTCAATTACTTTGTCATTTCACGACACGGAATTACTTCACAATGTTTATTTATTTGTCAATGATGACCGGCCCGAGCGCGAATTACAACTATTGTATCCAGCATTGCCAATTTATGGGAAATTCCCCAAATTGTGGGGAGTTTCAACTAGATTGGGGATTTTGTGGGGATTGGCGCTATGTGACGAAAATGTGAGGATTCTAACATTTTATAATTTTGTATAATCTATCAATTGCTGATGCATCGCAAGTTTGATCGTTACTGTTGGATACACTGTGATGGACTATATCGACGTGTTTTTCTACATCGCACATCACTCGTATTATTATCAAGCAGCTTAAATAGAATTATTATTAGAGCACTTGGTTCTGAATTGTAAAATTACCAGTCGGTGCGTGTTGAGTTCGCGATTCTTTTTCCCCGCTTAGGCCGGTCCCCGGTATGAAGCAACACGAAATCACCTATTGATAAACAAAGCCGAGCAGTTGGTACTTCCACACATTACCAATCGTCAACTTTAAATATTAAATATAGGTCGAAACTCATTGATTATTTCTAACGTTAACATAGTGTCACCAAATGCACAACAAATAATCAATTTACTTAATTATGTAAGGCAAAGAAAATTTTTTTTTGTTCAGTCTGATTACAGATTAATGTTGAATCTAATTAATATTATAATTAATATAACTGCCTCCGTGGCCGAACGGTTACCATGCCGGATTGCCATGAAGAGGTCCCAGGTTCGATTCGCGGGTCGGGAGAAATATTTGTATGGCCTACATTTATTTCTCTCGTGAGTTTGAGCGTAATTTGTGTTTGTCTACGTGTGTGTTCAATGGCACCCGCGACACAGAGTTTCCCTAGCGCGGGGCTATGTTGAGTGTGTACACTATTATTGTTATTATTAAAATAAATAAACGATTTAAGGTCATCTAATTTTATAATTAGTTTTACTTTTTACTTTCTGTTTGCGTTCACAGCAAACGTAATAGATTATTACATTTTGAGTTTCTTAATTGTTTTTTATATTTCTAAGTGATGTATTTCTAATAAATAATGATAATTCGAGATGTGGGGAATTTGTGGGGAACATGAAGTTTGCTCTACCCAAATTTGAGGATTTTAACCGTGATTTTTGGAGATTTTGAACAATTGGCATTGGCAACGCTGATTGTATCGAATGATATGACTTAATATCCAAGGTTCACCACCTCCACTAGATCTTTTAATGTTCTTTACTTTATCCATTTCGCATGAACTCTTACAACGTCCAATAGAATAAAAACCCTAATTGTAGTATTTTTTTTAATAAAATCTACTGAAGACGCGTTATAACGTGTTTGTCAATATGTACAAACACTACAGAATGCCTATAAATTAATTATATCTAGAATAAACATAAGAACACTAGTTTTTAGAGTATTAATGGACTTTATTAAGAAGGTGTTAAAATTTTGACTTGAGTGAAATAAGTATATAAGAACAATTTCTTTTTTCTAAAACCATTTATAGAAAACTATTATCTAAATCAATACCATATTAAGGGTCGTATTCTAGAACTCTACTCAATGCTCAAGTCAGGATTGCAATTGAAACACAAGCACTGGAAATACGACCCTAACGGCAAGGACTTGAGTATGATTTCGAGTGCTTTAAACCATACTCAAATCCTAACTTGAGCATTGAGTAGAGTTCTAGAATACGACCCTCAGACTGTTTATAACAGTTTTAAGGCGTATAAAGGTGCTCCTTGTGTATGTATCGAGTCTAAATGAACGAAAGAGGTGTTAAAAAAGAAGTAACGATTGTCCAATCCTTCACTGGACCAACACGCAGTATTATCATCCAGTATTTTTGTGTTTTATACAATTTAAAGACTAGTCGTGCTTTGACGGCGCGTGAGAACCCCGACTGCGACTGCAACTACATACTATTTATTTTTCATGAGATTTTCTAGCTTCGAGTCGAGCGAATCAACAATGATATAGAGGAGTGAAACAAACACAGGAGCGCAGGGAAAAAGCCGAAGGCTATTTGACAAGGAAAGGAGTAACGAAATGGCACGAAGGAGACACCTATAATAATCGAAGACAGGCGCGCTTTTAAAGGCGCGCTCGCATTTCCTGCCACTAATTGTATTCGTGCGGCGGCTCGGGTCGCCGTAATGGCGCGCGAGGCCGCGGCCACGTGAACAATGCGCGCATATTGTGAGCGCGGTAATTGCACCACATTGCCACCACGCTCTGATTTACCCCCTCCGCCGCCCCTGCCGTTCACCACTAACAAACTACGCCGTTACAAACCTATTGTTCGATGCCTCAATATTAGCGAGTGACGGCAAATAATGCTGCCGACTTTAAAGCGTGAAACACACAGAGAGCGGGTGCGGGTCGGGCCCGCGGCGGGCCTGATTCCGTGTATTTATTATATATAGTATATTTACAGACGACAACACACGTTTCACGGTTAAGCGGGACAACGCGTGTTTTCCTCTGTTCAATACCATCACCCATCAAAGTCAAAGTCAAAGATTATTTATTCCATAGGTAAAATAAATTTACACTTGAAAACGTCACATTTAAGCTACTGCTCGTTCACTACGCTGACCTCCCTGAGAAGAACGAGCAAGGAACTCTAGGGATTGCTCTTTTCAAATAAACTTAAATTCTATGGAATACACTTTGAATCAAATTTGTGTGGATTCTGGAGCCATGTCGTCTTTCCATACATCTTTATCTAACACGTAGTCTTCAATTTTGTCATATGGTTTTTCGATCAAAATATTTTTAATGTAGTTTTTAAACTTAGGAAATGATAAACTTAATATATGCTCCGGAATCTTATTGTAAAAACGTATACAGTTCCCCATAAAAGAGTTGCTTACCTTGGTTAAACGAAATCGTGGTACCATGAGTTTGGACTTAGCTCTAAGGTTAATATTATGGATATCTTCTTTCTTATTGAAA
>NW_020653337.1:109460-162092 GCF_003589595.1 Hyposmocoma kahamanoa
GTTAAAAATTTAAAAAATAAACAATTTAGATTTTCAGTACAAATCGGGAATTTCATACTTTAACCCCTATTATTTCATGTTATACAATGATTAGAAAATATTATAGTATGTTTGATGCTTTTTGTTTTGTTTTATGTATAAAAGATAAATAAACATCCGTTTTATCCGTAATATCCGGATTTAAAATCTATTTTTAAATATAGATTTATCCGGATCCAGGAAATGGACGGATAATGCAAACCCTAGTCGTGCAGTTGTGCGCCTCGCCTGCACCAACCTACTCTTACTACTACTACCATTAATAAAAACTACGTTGCGTTCAATTTTGATAATAATTTTTTTGCTTTGTACTGGCATACCTTTACCTTGGTAGTCCTTTCTCATTGGGAATTTTATCAACAATAAAATTTATCAACTGTGGGAATTCACAAAAGTAGACAAAGGCTATATGATCTTTACGATGAAAGGACTTATAACACTAGTAACAGCTTTAATGATTTTGTTAGGAAATATTCGAAAATGTTTAAACGTGTTTGTGTTGCAGCCAAAGCAATGTTTATAAATAATAAAATAAAAAGCAGCGCGAATGTAGTAAAAACGACTTGGAATATTATAAACAGCGAAAGTGGAAGGGTCAAACCTCGTAACTTAGATTTTCAACTAAGATTTAATGACAAAATTGTGAACACAGACGCAGAAATTGCTAAAATATTACAAATTTTTTTTACTGACATTCCAATCTTGACTACTAAGTCATTAAATTCATCTTCCACCGCCGCTGAATCCTTACTAAGAGAAAATAATGCAGTTAGTATCACTAATTTAAGGTTCCATCATGTATTGTTAAAGCCTTTAAGTCTATAAACATAAAAAAACTGCTGATCTTGATGGTTTTCCAGTCAGAGTAATTAGTTCTATAGTTGATTGTATTGCGCCTTACTTAGCATGTGTCTTTAATAAATGTGCTGATGATGGTGTCTTTCCTGACCTCATGGAGCAAAGTAAAGTTATTCCACTTTTCAAATCTGGTAGTATTTCAATAGTACCAACTTTCAGTAAAATATTTGAAAATATTATTCTAAATCAGATGCGTGCACATTTTTATAGTAATAACTTAATGTCTCCTAAACAATTTGGTTTCACTCGGGGTCGCTCTACAACCGACGCTGGTGTCGAGTTGAATCATATATTTGATGCATGGGAAGTCTCACATGATGCTGTTGGTGTATTCTGTGACCTTTCCAAGGCTTTTGATTGTGTGCACCATGATACACTGGTCAGGAAACTACGCCATTGTGGTGTGGCGGGACGTGATCTCGACCTTCTTAAATCGTATTTGCGTGGTAGGGTACAGAGGGTCGATGTTAACGGTACGAGATCATCAGGCTCTGCAATTAGTATGGGTGACCCTCAAGGTTCAATTCTAGGCCCATTTTTATTTTTAGTTTATATTAATGACTTACCTAGCCTTATGGAGGGTATAAAACATGAGATAGTATTGTTTGCTGATGATACTTCCTTATTATTTAAAGTTAAAAGGCACCAATGTTCCTACGACGATGTGAACAATGCTATTTCTAAAATAGTTGATTGGTTTGCTGTTAATAACCTACTTCTTAATGAGAGAAAAACAAATTGTGTGAAATTTACATTACCCAATGTTAGAGAGACGGTTACAAACATTGTAGTTAGAAATGAAAAATTGAATCTTGTGGGTACAGTTGTATTTCTAGGTATAACATTAGATGCTAAATTGCAATGGGGTCCCCATATAAGTAATTTATCAAAACGGCTCGACTCTGCAGTGTACGCGATTAAAAAAATAGGGAACTTTCAGACGTCGAAAGCGCTAGATTGGTTTACTTCAGCTACTTTCATAGTCTAATGACATACGGCATTTTGCTTTGGGGTAATGCCGCCGATATCAATAGAATCTTTGTCCTGCAGAAACGTGCAGTTAGGGCAATTTACAATCTGGGCCCCAAAGTATCTTTGAGAGATAAGTTTAAGGAAATTAACATACTTACACTAGTCTCACAGTACATTTATGAAAATGTAATTAATGTTAAAAGGAATAGTAATTTCTTTATGAAAAATAATGACAGACATAACATCAATACGAGGAATAAAAATAAACTTGCTTTTCTTGATAGTCTTCTTCACAAAGTCAAAAAATCATTTAAGGGTCAATATATACGCTTCTATAACAAGATACCGGTTGATATACAAAATTTGCCTTTCACGAGGTTTAAAACTATAGTGAAACAAAAACTTTATACCTAAAGGTTATTATACAACTTCTGCGTACTTGGATGACTAAAATCCGTGGTAGTAACCCGTTCAGCTCATGGAGGTAGTCTCGATCTCTGATGTTTCAAATAAAAAATAAATATTGTAAATGTTATTTACCTTTGTAAATAACATTTGTTATTTACAAAGGTAAATAACAATTAAAAACTTTGTTTTGGGTTGCTCTTTAGCAACCCCTAGAGTTTCTTGCTCATTCTTCTCAGGGGAATCTGCCTTACGAATGAGCGGTAGAGTTTAACCATTGTGACGATTTCAAGTGTAATAATGCTTACCTATGAAATAAAGATTATTTTGAATTTGAATTTGAATTTGAATTGCTTTTTACGTTAACTACTTTTTTCTTTCTTTTGGGTTGCCAACTTGTATAGTCTCATACATTCTTCAATGTAACACTGCTCACGCGGCGACCTACATTAGCCACGTGCCGCACTTGAATACGTGATTCACGCTTTATTTTACGTAGTACGTTACTAACTGTCCACCCATACACTACATCAAGGAAAGATGTGCCATCATAACCCCTGTATTTTATACCAATTTAATTTACTAATTCTTTTGCAAGTTTTTCTCTGCGTACTACCACTACAATCCATATATGGAGTGAGGTGGCAATAAAACAGAAAAGTGAGTACTAAACGATATTTTTTTCGCCGCAGAATAGATATGATTTGGGTCTGAATTCTCTTTTTCATGTCGCCCCATATCTTGGTTCATACAAAACAGATAGAAAAACCAATGTGCACCAATGGATGAAGGTCATAAACTAAAAATGTTACGACAATCCATACAGCGGGCAATAACTGAACATGATGAACAACAGAATTTTATGCAATCGTTGCATAATGACGGTTCTTAAAGTCGAGTACCGTGTTTAGACAACGATAAATTGTTACCCATATAATAAGGCTACCCTAATTTGTTGTTCAAAGTTCCACGATTCAGCTTCTTCATATATTTAAATTCCTTTCTTTTTTCCACCCTCTAAGTATTTAAACGAAAGCCGAACAAACGGTACAAAAAACCAAAGAGATAGAATAGAACCTGCCTTACCGTTAACCGCGGTAGAGTTTTAAGCCAATTTAACCAATCAGGAGGCCTACCATAACCTTTCCAAAAGCAATCTTATTTCAATGTAAGCATAAAGTAAGCTTATTGTAATATTACTCATTTTCGTACCAAGACAAACCTGTCAACCAATTCATGTATTATTGCTAAAGTAACTGAAAGAACAAACGATTTTCCTCATCGTCTATTCCTTACTAAAACTGGGAAAGAAATAACGCTATATGAACTGTATAATGCCATCTCTTTATTTTTTCATGTTCCGAATCGTCTTATCGTAGTATAAAGTTCTTAATATTATTTACATTTCGAGAATTTTAACTGCCAAAACAATAAAAGTATGTAATAATGAAATCTATTAAATGTCTGAATTCCTTTTGTGGATACAGTTAGGAATTTGGGGGTAATTTTTGATGAGGTTAGCAGGAAGGTGTTTGGTGCGCATTTTTCCCTGAGAAGGCTTAAAAACTTTTTGCCCACTAAAACTAAAATTACTTTGGCCCAGAGCATTCTCCATCCGATACTGGACTACGCCAATGTTTGCTACCCGGATTTGTCAGTCACTCTGCTGAATAAATTGGAACAGCTCCAAAATATGTGTGTGAGCTTCATTTTTGGACTTTGTAAATTTGACCACGTCTCCAAGTTTCGTGCACAACTTAAATGGCTACCTATCGTAGAGATCTTTATATTCTTTCCCTTCTTTACTCAATTCTATTCTGTCTCTTTACGCCTTCTTATCTCAAAGATCGCTTTATTTTCCACTCTTCTACACTCTGTCGTCCCCTTCGCTCCTCTGATACTCTCTTACTAAACATTCCATACCTCTAATTTTTATTCCAACCCTTTTACCGTTTCTGCGATCAGACTGTGGAATTCTGTCCCTGAATCGATTCAAGGTTCCCCTTCTCTTGATTCCTTCAAACGACGTGTCAAGGATCACTTCCTCAACTCCAAAGTTTTATCTTTTTCTCCACTATCCTTTCATTTATTTTCTATACTTATTATTTCATTTTTCTTTTTCCTCTTAAAGTATATAAGCATTTAATATTATTATTTATGTATTAATAATATTTGTATGGATATTTCTATCTACGTATATGAGTTTATTAATAATTATTGTATAGTGTACTTATAATGATATTCTTTGGTTGCAACCCTTTTGTATATCCCAAATTTCTATCTTAAGATTGCCTTGAAGAAATTGCTACGTAGCAATAGCCCTAGATACCTAGACTTGCATGACGCACAGTTCGGGTTCAGTCCACAGAGAGCGCGGTATTATGCCTCAAGCATACAGTTCAGTATTACACAAAAAGAAGGACACCCGTGTATGCGTGTTTCCTCGACCTTGTCTCATATGACGTGCTATGGCAGAAGCTGCGCTGTGAGACGGATCTCCCGGATGAAGTCACTGGGTTGTTCCGCTACTTGTACGAAAACCAGACTAACAGTGTTAGATGGGCGGGAGTATATTCAAAAGATTACAGGTTGAAATGTGGGGTGAGACAATTGATCGTGGAACTCAGCAGCGCCAAAGTGGGTTGCTCTATTGATGGCACTTTCATTAATAATATTAGTTACGCTGATGATATGGTGCTGTTGACTCCTGCGATCAGTGCACTTGGTAAGCTGCTCAGAATATGTGAGACATATACGGAAGCCCATGGACTCAGGTATAACACGAAAAAGACCGAGCTCCTAGTTTTTAAGTACCTGGGTCACTGGGTAACCGATAACTTGCATGATAGTGCCGACATGGAGAGGTTGAGAAGGGCCCTGTCTGTTAAATGTAGCAGCCTGTGGGTGAAGTATACGCAGAGAACCCTGATTTCATTAAGGGTGCAATATAACAACGCTTTTAGGATGCTGATGGGGCTGTCGCGACACTGTAGTGCATCCGGCATTCACGGAGGCGCACACAGATGGCTTTCATACCATTATGGGCAAGAAGGCTGTCTCACTTTTGGGTGCAACTACACGTGCGTAGGGTAGTGGTCTAGACTTTTACGTCTTTTCACTAAAATTAAGTAATTTTGTATTGTACTAACCATAGCACGTAAGAAAAATTTACTGTATTACTAACATTATTATGGATCGTGGTCCGAAATAAATAATTCTATTCTATTCTAATAAGGCCGCCTGTTGCACATTATCTTACTATCTTTATACCTAAGATAATTGTGTTTCAACTGTAATTTTATGTGCAATAAACATTATTTCATTCATTCTTTAAAATTACGTTGTTTTCAATTATTAGTCCGCATTTTCATGGAGATAAATAAATAAAACAAGCTGAGTCTGGATAGTCACGTTGTGAATTCGGAACAATAGTCTAGTGTCAACTGTTAGTTTCGCCAAGGAGCATATAGATGGCGCTGTCATAAGTTTATGAAATAAACATCGTGTATTTTTATTTTACGAGAAATGATTTCCTATGTGCTATTAAATAAAAAAATAAACAAAATATTGAAGAGATATAATATGTAAATAAGTAAGTTCAACTTAACTTTTAATCATTACAAATCAATATTAAGACAATAAAACTGAAAATAATATTGTTTCCATTGCATCCGTGTAACTATTTTAAGATTGCTAAATTTGACTTAAGACCAATATTACTTCAATGTCAAAGTCGCGTTATGGTACGAACTGAGTGAATGAATAGTCACAAAGCTGAGTTTGAACATTGCAAATAAGCTATAAATATTTTAAGCGCGTTATGGTACGGAAAGTCAATGTAAGGTTAAAGTAATATTGTTTTAAGAGGTTGTGGTAGGCCCCCAGGAGGCATCATAGTGTTCGAGTAGCGTCTTATTTGATATTTTAATTAGCAAAATTACGATGTTCTTTTTTCAGCTCAGTGGCACTGGCAAGTACTATAGACAATATAATTTTGATTAAAGAACTAAAAAGAGTACGTATATGATATGATGACATTATAATTGACAGATGAAAGTACAGGAGTAGAAAAATTAATTTAAATGCGATATTTTGCAAAATTTTGTCATTTATAACATATACGTTGTTTTGTTATTAAGCAAGATAAAGTTGAAATTAGGCAATGTAAATTTTTGTATTGTTAATCAACGTTATCCAGTTTAAATTCGAGATAGATAAAACCGACGTCAACTAGACAGATACACACCCACAACGTTATAATTCTCCTTGATCTCAACATTCGTAAAACGAAGAAACGACAAAGAGCAGTCCCGTATCTTTCTACATAAGTTTTGTTTATAGTGCCCCTCCCTATCAACCTCTTACTTATGCGGGAAGGTCACTATGACCTGTGCAAGCTCGCTTGGGACCATCTAAGTCAGGTCCTAACGCCAGATCAGCACCCATCATTCATCCGGTTCTCTGTAGGGCGAGTGCTTTCGGTGAGCCGCCCCGGGTGCACGTACAGCACCCTCCTTATTTTCCAGATAGGTACCGGAGCTGTAAGGCACGCTCATTTCCCGACGCCGAATGAACGGCGTCTCTCCAGTTCCCAAATTCCTATGCGGCCGGAGGGACCGGAAGTTGTCTAGCTCATCCTCTACTAGCTCTCCGGGCTAGTGCCGGAGATGCCAAGTGGAAGTGTCCTGCGACAATGTCCGGACATAGCCACCGACCTAAAGGGCAACTCACTTACCCCGCGCGTCTCCTCGCCTCAGGCTCTCAACTAGACCGCTACTAAGACGCGCTAGCTGGGCGCGGGACGAACGCCCCGGTCACCATCTACTAGGGCAGACGAATGCGTTCGTCCCTGCAGCTAACCACACGAGTCTTTACCCAAGTCCGGGTCCGCCAGAGACGCACGTGAAGACGTATCATTGGCGGAGGGCTTGGCCCGGACGCCCGCCGTATTCTTTTCTTGCCGTCGAGCCCGTAGTCTCTCCGGAAAACCCTATCTCTCGGGTCAGTAGATAGGGACAAGGGACAGCGTGCATAACCAACCACCACCAACCTTCCCATGGCCCTATCAACCTTCTTGGTTATACGGGACGAAACAAAGTACAAATATTATTCTAACTCCTATGTCCCTAATGCAACTCTCAGGGACAAAGAGCAGTCAAGAAAAGAGCTATGGGAGTATAGAAGACTCAGCTATTCTTCTATAACAATTTGAATTTGTTTATACAAGCTAGGGGGCACCCGCGTGCGGTCCTTCCGTCGCGTCGCAGCAGATAAATGAGGGCCATTTCTCAGACATCTGCTCGAAAAATATTAATAGCAATCATCTAGCATCACAACGATAGTCTAGCATCTAGACTATCGTTGTTAATATTTTTGTTGTAGCCGAGACGTGAACATGATTATCGCGATAATCATAGGAAAGTGCAAGAAGCTTAATGAATTTAGAATTGTCAACATTTTGCTACGGAGCGGCGTTTACCTTCTACTCATACCCGATGATTTGAAGTGGGCTATTTTTACCCTTGATTATTAACGAAAAGATTTTTAGTCTATTTGCTTGTGTGGCAGCTACACAGTGGCGCTGGGCGTAACGGTGGGCGCCGGCTGTTTTTTGTTGGCGCTGAACGTGTTAGTATTCGCGGGCATCTACCTTCAGCGGGGCCGCGCGCGCCGCAACCGCCGCCGGCATCATCGGCAAGGTGAGTGTGCGCCTTTATGTTTCATTGCGTTTCTGCCTGTCTCTATAGTTGAATTTAAACTGAACAAATCAAAACGTACCATCTTAAAGCTCTACGCAATTTATTTACTGGAATTGGAGTACAGTAGTATGATGAACTGTCATTGAATTGACCAAACCGTTTCTCAATACGGCGTCAACCCATGGCGTACCAATCGGGCACTCTCAATTCCCTAATCTCAATTTAGATCGATCTGATTAACCAGCAAGCGGCGGACGAATCCACAGAGAACAATCACCGGAAGAAATGGAATTATGGCATGGGCTCGGTTCGGCTCACTTGTACTTCAAAATGGACTGAAAAATAGCTACTTTTTTGTTTTATAATTAGGAGGAAGTAAAACAGTGGAAAGTATAATTTGTAGGTACCTAGTTTGTGTTTGTAGCAAAGTTTATAATTGGCAGGGAGCGCCCGCGCGAGCTCCGGCACACACCTGGACCGCGAGTTGTCCGCGGTCGGTGCAGACATGGGCGCTTCGGGGGCGGCACTGTCGCCGCGCAAGAGCAGTCTTAAGGTAACGGGTGATATCTTACGGCTTCGAATACTGGTGTAGTGCTCGTAGACATTTATTATTAATAATAAAGAGCGTGCGAAGTGTTGTAGTAACATGGTGCTCGCTTTCCACAGCGCAGCAGCGACTTGTCGGAGCTAACTGCGAGGCCGAGCAGCGGCAACGTCGCACCGCCCAAAAAGCGAGTGCAGATCAAAGAGATCTCGGTGTAGACGAGTTCTGATTGCGACTGCACCCTTCGAGCTCGTCAGCTCGTACAATATTTAAGTCGACCCAACCAATCTGGGTTTCTGTTCTTTTGTATTAGATGATAAATTAAAGGAATTGTGAATGGATATAAATTGTTAGACTCGGTGTGCGGTGCAACCGATTGACTCTGCTGCGTGCACGTGTGTAGACCTGCCGACAGACGTACGCGTCTCCCTCTCGACCAAAGTACCTACGGCTTTAGCCCTGAACCGTTCGCTCACTTCAGTTGTTTCTGTATTTGTTACTAGTTTAAATTATGTCTTTGGACGTAGACGATGCTCGAATTTACTCATAGTTGATGTTGTTTCGTTCTATTTCATGTTGTATGTTATGTACCTTAAATGTTTAAAGAGATAATCGAAATCCTCATGTTTGGAGAATACTTCAAAAGTATTCCTAGACCTTTACAACTTGTTTAGAATTTCTTAAAGTCTTATTTATTTACTTGATGTAATGTAATACAGATAGATTGAAATGATTACTCTAAGATATACAGTCTCCTGTTCGAATCGATACACTCGCTGTGCGGACACTCTGTATATAATGTTTTAGCGTAAACTTGTAAATAGTAGTGATCGTCGTCGTCGATATCTGTGGACTCCGATGGTTTTTTCATCGCTGAAATGAGATTTTAGTATTAAACCACTTTTCCTGAAAAAATTGTTTTATTTGATTACCGTCCGTTCTTGTGACATTTCTTTGGTTGAAGAACTCAACCGTAGATAGTATGTATGTATTTTATTCAAGTGGATAAAAAAAGCCGAAGTAACATTCTGAAGCAGTGTCGATCTCCGCCGCCGTCCCGCTCCGCCCTGCACCTCCCCTCTATCGGCGCTACATATTTCCCTGGGAAAAAGTTTTAATGCTTGTGCAGACGCCCTCGCCGTCGCATCTTCCCAAATTAACTATTCAGCTGAGTTCATCCGCTAGTTGCCAACAAAATTTCACTAATCTTTATTGTTCCTTATTTTTTTAAAGAAATATTTTGAAAGCCTCGTCCGCTTGCCCGGAGCGCGGCCTTTGTTATCTTTAATTCTTCTACTTTTTTGCCGGAGTTTATATTTTAGATAAATGTATCTTTTAAGGTTTTGATAAATCGCCGCCGGAAGATTTTAAAACAGAATTAAGGCGGGAACTTTTAATGGACGATACAACCCGACCCCTCCCGCCCTCCAAATTAATAATATAATCGCACAAAAGTTTCCATAGCTCGATTCCTTGCATTGCATTTATTCACCGGGGAAATCTGTAAGCACGTTGAGCAAATCTGTAATTTCCGAAGAAACCGCACTTGTTTGTCTCATCCTTGTTGTTGTTGTCGATTACGAAAGAAGAGCGCGTTGCGTTTTCGGGTAGAGGACTACAATAAAAGAACCCGGGCAGCGTCACAGCGGCGGCTGCAGCTGCAAATACAGCGGGCTGTGGTGGACCAAGAGAAGTAGAACAATCGCCCTTGAGCGCTCCTTCCAGGCGTTTTGTTACAAACTGCAGTTAATTTACGAGCGGGTATGAATAGTGGACGGGAGTGGGTGCGCGGGGGGTTGTAGGGATCATCAATCAGGCTGTGGGCGCAACGAGGGCGCTGCGCTGGAAACGAGAAATTGAGCCGTAGGCTTACAAATCGGCTATCAGAGTTGCTTTGCTGCCATTGTGACCGCCGCTATCGGAATATCATACAAGTTTCTCATATTTAGTATTGATTCACAATAAATATCGCAAGTAGATACGTGCTAGTGCACTTGCTGCATAATTTACGGATTGCAGCGGTGGTAGGAATTGACACAGTGCATACATTTCACTTGCAAATGAAGCTCGTTGAACCTCTGACACCTGTCGACAAACGACTGCTACGTATTTAAAATGGCAAAAGCATATTGGGATTAACGTATATATTCAATAAAGACACACATAATGAGCATAAGCACCGCCAGCCGGAGCCGGCGCTTCGCCTTCCATTTCCGTAATGACTGAGTTTTATTATCATTATATATTTAGTTAAATTATTTCGGGATAATACTGATAAAACATTACACCTGCACTGTTTCAGTTTGTTTGTGATAGCAAATTTCCAATATATGGCATGATCTGTATTTGCGGACGAGCCTAAGTAAACAGCCAGCACGTGGCGCGAGCGCGCGCGCGGCTGCGGCCGAGTCAACCTGCGCCCGGATTACGTCAAATCCTCGGGATTGGGAGTGCGCGAGAATCGAAAAGTTTAAATCCAACAAACTTTCCTTGTGAGCACAACATTATCTTTTCCCGTAATAACCGGTCTGAAGAAGGGATTTCTCGCCATGGAGTTAGTCTCTCGTAAAAACTCTTAGCGTCTAGTGACGCATTTCCTATATTTGAATTGGAAGTTCTTTAACTGTAGACAAGTTGTAATAGAATGTTTACCTTTGAACAAGTTATTTGAGCCAGCAAGATAGGTAACATTACTAGGTATTTAGAAAAAGGGAACATACTGCCTGTTGTACAGTCGGGTTTTCGTAAGGGGCATGGCACAAATACGGCTCTAGCACACGTCATTGACGACATTATAACGGCCACAGATACGGGTACGGTTAGTGTTCTTGTCCTTTAGACTTTTCTCGCGCATTTGAGTGTATCAGTACCGAACTTGTATTCGCCTAGATGGTGAGTGGAGATGTCTGTGACTGGTTTCGGTCGTTCCTTACAAATAGAATGCAACATGTGGAGTCGCAAAATGAAAGACATTGTAAAGTCCGAGATTGAAACGGTGGGTAGAGGTACGCCAAGGTTTACCACTCTTTTCCGCCTACTGATGCGATAAGAGCTATTAATGAACTGAACCAAGATTTAACTAGTGTAAGCGAATGGGCTAGTCGAAATGCACTGGTTTCAAATCCTAGTAAATCTAAATATATAATTAGAGGTTCCAAATGTCAGCGTAACCGTGTTTTACTTACTTATTTGTTATCTTTATAAGTTTGACGGCGCGTCGATTAGTTTGTGTCTATTAGAGTGAGATGTGCTGCCTGTCTCACTCTGACGTAACGCACAGCACTGATGCAATTCAAACAGATAGCATCAACTGTCACCTGTCACGATAACGGTTAGGGCGCGAGTTCTCGCGTCAGGAAAAACAGGAGAACAATCATCCGTCGACGTCCTGTCCTAGCATCACGTGTTGTGCGGAACGTCTTACTAAATCGTTAAATTAAGTGTCAATTAGTGGAATACGAACATTGACTTACAATACGAAGCTTATTTTTGTAAAATCTCATTGTAATCGATTATGAAAGTGATTATAAATCGATAGTGTGACCAGTTGTGTTTTAACGTCCTTGCCCGATAACCCACGTTCGTGAACGTGATTAGATGAGAATGGCATCCAAAGAGGGAAATGATACTGTACCCGCGCCTTTAAGCTGTATAGCCAATTGTCAATAAATAAACACTATTAACTATTGCGCGTTTTTTGAAAATTTTAGTTCGACTTCCCAATCTTTAAAGTATTCTTGATAAGTTACTGCAATTTTTAAATGGAATTTTAATCATTCTAATAATTTTATTGACCGAAAATCATAAACTAATTATTAATACAAAGATCGAACACTCAGAAAAAACACTCAGAAAAATTCCTTCGATCCGGTCGGATTCGAACCGACGTCTTCTTGCATACCGTGCCAGACGCTATACCAACTAAGCCACAGAACGAACCAACGGACCTCACGAATTTTTCTATGTGCTTGCGTCGTGTCTTTGTACTTGGTTTTTCAACGACTTTTTAGTCGTAGCGCCATCTATGAGAAATCTTTGACAGATTTATCACCCAGTTAGTACCTTTACAGCTACCAGTCCTGGCGAGAGATGTCATTCGTGAGGTCCGTTGGTTCGTTCCGTGGCTTAGTTGGTATAGCGTCTGTCACGGTATGCAAGAAGACGTCGGTTCGAATCCGACCGGATCGAAGGAATTTTTTCTGAGTGTTCGATCTTTGTATTAATAATTATAACAAACTAGTGGAGTAATTTCACAAAAAATAATTGAATATCAATTCAATAAAAATTTAATCATAAAGTAACTTTTGCAGGTAGGCCCCAGGTTTCTACTTGCGTTATATTTACAAGAATCCGGACACGTTTTTTTCTGTGCGTTTCCCCAAACTGTTACGCCGTAGCTCTTATAGCAATCCTGTTTAACCTCGTACGTTGAATAGGCTATCCAATTCGTATTATGATATCTGAAATCCGTTCACCTTTTCTTTCATAGTAAAATCGTATTATGATGTGTCATTTGCCATGCATCCATGTGCATCGGTCTCATTTGTTAAAATAAGCAATTTAAAGAAAGTTGCTCCGTGAATAATTTTTGTTTATCAAATGTGGAGATTTTGTTACATTTTTAAGAAATTTCGTTCAAGTTTTATTACATTTTCAGTTGCACAATTCTTTGTTATGTTTTTAGGCTGCCTATAGCCAGTTGTCAACAAATAAATACTATAAACAATTGAACCTTTTTTGATTCGTTTAGTTCGAGTTACCCATCTACAGAGTATTGTTGTTGATAAATTGTTAGCACGAATGTAATTACAATTTTTAAATTGTATTTTAATCATTTTATTGACTTACAAAAATAAAGGAAATCAACTTATGAATAGTGCCAAATTCGACTCTAACACATTAATCAATGAAAATGTACGAATACAAGATATGTTCCAATTATGTTATCAAATTACAAACTCACCTTATTCATTACAATGATAATGACTAGACATGACATGTAATTTTGTCTTACGACAAATTTAAAAGTATGATTGAAAAGTTGCCGATATGACAATATAACGTAATAAGTATAACGAATAATAAAATTATTAAAAAATGTAATTATTCTCATTTTGAACACAACCGGTTAATAGTGCTTGAACGCTCCCAGGGCAGTACATCTGTCTATTTCTTTCATATGAATTAGTATGTAGTTCCATCTTGCTCTTGTCAGATGTCAGCTAGCCAGCCAGAGACAATAATTAATGTTTAAAAAGTAAAACTCATCATCTTGCCTTGACATTCCCGTTTAACTACCTCCGTGGCCGAACGGTTATCTTGCTAGTCTGCCACGCAGAAGTCCCAGGTCCGATTCCCGGGTCGGGAGAAATATTTATATGGCCTACATCTATTTCTGTCACGAGTTTGGGTGTAATTTGTAGTTGTCTACCTATGTGTGTCCATGGCGGCCGCGAGGCAGGGTTTCCCTAGTGCGAAGCGTATGTTAAAAACAATTTTAGGTACCTACGTCATGATATGAATTTAAGCAATTCAGTTTTACCACGTCAAGTGAATTGTATGGAACTTGGCTGGTTGCTTATAAGCTCATAGTAGGCCCCCAGGTTTCTACTTGCTTTATATTTACTTTTATTTTATTATTTATTTATATACGTTTTTTTACACTGTGCGGTTAAGAGCTCATGGGTATTTACGCTGTTTCCCAAAACTATTGCGCCGTAGTTTAGTCACGCGTGAGCGCAGGCGTAATATGCCGTTTTTAAGCTTTATTCGTTTACGTTTACGTATATGTGATTTCAAACCAATGTTGGTGTCAATGTTTATACCTAGCAACGAATGATGTGGCACGCATTCTAGTTTTATTTCCGTATATTCCAAATTTATATTTAATTGAGTTTTTGTCTCTAGCATTATCTTAGTTTTGTTAAAATTTAATTCTAAATTATGGTCGTTTAGCCACGCTACAGTTGTGTCTATGAAGTTTAGGGTTATTTCGTTTAGATTCATGTTATTGTTACATGAAAACATAAAATTATCCGCGAACATAACACAGGTTTCATTGTATATATATGACTTTAGGCAGACCGTTTATGTAGATTAAAAAGAGAGCACTGCTAAGAACACTACCTTGTTGGATGAAATCTCTCACTTGTTGCATCTTTGAAGTAAAGGGTCTTGATTACATATGATTCTTTATCCGAATTTTCTAATGGAACGTATTGTGCTCGGTTACTGAGAAAGGAGACAATTTATTCACGATCGGATTCACGATGCCCCTCTTATTACTGTCTTCTGGTGACTCTTCGTGTGACTCCAGGTCTAGTAGGTAGTTGCGCTCAGTAATAGGTGTATGTTTCAAAATTTGTTCTGCTTCTCCACTCACATTACTGTTTAGGTCATGCAATTTTTGTACGCTGCTTGAACTCTTCTTTTCGTGTTTATATTGACTTAAACAAATCTCTGAATCTGCTCCAATCGTTGTATTTCCACTAAATCGTGGATTATTTATCTGCGGTAGTTTTACTTCCTGTGTATGGACTCTCTCCCTTCGGCTTCTGACATGCTCTCATGACTCAGTTCCTTTAACTAATCCTGCATGTACGTTTTGTTGTGTGTAAGTACTCTCCTTGTCCTTTCTCAAAATAATCCTTAACAAAATATGCGATCTCTCTCCGTTAACATGCAGAAACCAGTTTAATATATTGTGAGTGTACCAATCTGAACTGATCCCAAATTGTGACATAGTCTCTATTCTGGTTTGTACGTATCCTTTTGTCACTTGAGTTATCGATACCTTTCTAAAGTTAACTCCTGTTTTTACTAGAAGGCACAACGTATTTTCTTGAACTGCGAACAGTTCCTTCATTTTGAAATAAATTCAAAGTCCGCTTTTCTGAAATTTTATAAGCTCCAATGTGTTTTCAAATGTTTCCTTTTGGTTTCCTCAAGTCTTATTTGCACAAATTTTGTACTAAGTCCAAAACATTTGAATCATTTTAGACGTATTACACTCTCTAGGCATTTTACTATAATATCCCAAAAAATTCGCGTTACATGACTATCTGGCTCGAAGATCACCTTTGAATCACTGTTTATCTGTGGCGAGGCGTTCATATAACTCGCTTCCCACCGACTTGCCTAAAATATTCCGCGTACCTATTACCAGTAGCAGCGCGCGGGGTACGCGCGTACCACTTAATTAACATTTATTCAAAATATTCATTATTAAACGCGTAATAACATGTACCGACGCATCTCGACCAATCAGCGCGACGTAAGCCGGTGCATCTGCGAGTTCTATTTCGTTCATGAAATCTACGCGCTCCCATCAAAATATACGCACACATTCGCAAAAATCCGCTACATAACATCTAAAGAAATGGCGGCCGAGAAGCCGCAATGGTAGAGTTATTGTCGAATAGCGTTCATTTAAATTTAAACCTTATTCCAACATGTTATAGTTTAATTTGTTTTAATTTCAGAAACGTTGCCATATGTAGAACTTTCTTAAAATAATATAACAAAATTATTATAATAACAAATTAATACAAAATATGGTTAATTTCTATTTTGTAAATCTTAACGATAAATAGTGTTACATACGTATTTGTATTTAATTGGGTGTTTCTTTCTAATAGGAGTACGTAAAGAATGTATGTAAAAGGTCATGGTAACTCGTAGGTAATTAAAATAGCAACACTCAGCATTCATGACTTTGTTTACATACTTTCACATCGCGACGGGCATCTTAAAAGTAAAATTACTATAAAAGCTATGGTTATTTTATGTGTAGACTAAGCATACCTGTGAATTGAAGTGCCCTAGTATATTGTGTGCTAACATGTAAGTGTTGTGTGTAAATGTCGTCAAGGCGCCTTTTTAACGGGGAAAGAAATTTTTGTTAAAGTAAGAGTTTTTTGTTTTTTCAAAAGTTAAAGCTTCGGCTTTACCAAGGAAAATTTTCACGCCTCGACACTGCTGTTTATATACTCTAATTAAAACTCAAATAGTATTTTTTAACTGTGACACTTTGCAGTTGGCCGCTGATGGGCTTGACTGCGCTACCGGATAAAAGGGCAAGCTGAAGGCTCTTAATCCTCATATAGTACAAATTCCGTATGCTTTATATGTATAAGTTCGTGTGACCACCACCGGTATGGACGCACGGCACTAAACTGCAACAAAACTAAACAAACAAAGTTTTGCTTACTGTGTCAGGAATTATGATGAATTAAACAAGTTGGTAAAACGAAAGTAGTCCACGTCGGCGAAACGGCCTCGAAAAGCGCTCGATGCTGAAGCCGCTGCGCACCTCTTATTCGGGCTCGACCTCCTCGGTTGGGAAACTTGGCAATATTTTCTTAAAGCAAATTTGCATAATATCTGCGATTCCACTCGCTGTTCATGTCTTATTCATCCGGCGCCGTCGATTGTCAAACTTGTAACGCGCGGCACTTGGTGTGGTGGCCGGGTGTCGCGGTGCGCCACAGAGTCTCAACGCCGCAGTGCCGCGGTGCCGCGCGGATCATTCCACTTCTTCCAAAATTCAATTTGTAACTCATTTATATTTCATTCGTTTCTTGTTTACGCTTTTCCCCGAACGTTTTATTGTTTTAAAACTCGATATTTCTTTTTCGCATCTTGATTCTCTTCTTTGCTTTGTATAAATTCGTGCAGATATAAAATGTCTTTGACAAAATACTACGCCCTTCAAATATCTGCTTTACTTTCGCTGTTTGAGGTAAATTTCAATTACAGTCCTTCAAAATTTTTAGAATCAAAGAGGACAAAGTAGCTGACGTCGTAACTAACTATTATATTAAGTTACTAGGATGGCACAGCAAGTAAGGACCGTAGGTGTTATTAACGAAAATGTATGGTGCCTAGAGTTTTTTGGACAACCAGTCCCGGGATCACTCGATCCTCGCATTTGGGCTCTTTCGGATTCGGTTGCAACTTTAAAACGACCCCGGGATCAAATGCTACAAACCCGTTTTTTGTCTCACCGCCGAACGCCCGTCGGCGTCGAAGCTGTTGATAAGATGCGAGTTTTTGTTTGGTCCTTTAACTGTTTTATTACCCCCAATAATGTTGTCGTTGTCTCTAACTGACTGCGGAAAAGGTAACTATAGCAATAACGTTTTCACGTGTCGCAAGTACAGATGGGTGTAAGCGAGTAACGTAATGTGTAAACATGTACCCTTGCGTACGTGCTTGCTTATCACCGATCTTAACTCATTAATATCACTATGACGAGTAATGATTATACTAAACGTGGAAATTTGTTAATAGCATTTGAATACTCATTGTTACGGACTCCTTCGTAGACTATTTTATTTCTTTGCTTGTTGTCATGTTGATCGTTCTATACATATACATGTCAAGTGAAAAGTGGAGTTTTATTTTAGGAAAAGCAAGTTAATTTGTGAGCCGCAACGTAAAAGCATCGTCGGCATCACTCATCTTTATGTATAATTATGATAGTAATTTGTCTGTGAATTTTCCTAAAAAGTACAAATGAAAAGACATCGCATTGAATTGATTAAGTTCTCGTAGCTCGGAGATGGCTCTACTTACGTCGGTAACGAGCCGCGCTTTCGCTAAATTCGTTTATTCAGTTGGGAACATTGTGAAATGTTTCCAATTACTTCCGTTTGCTAGTTATTAGCTGTTAGTCGTGATTGCTTAATGGTTGGACCTACCGCAGAGGTCATGGGTTCGAATCCGGCCTCGCACTTTCAGTTTTTCGGAATTTATGTGCGAAGTTTCATTGGAAATTTACCATGAACTTTTCGGTGAAGGAAAACGTTGTGATGAATCGTGCACATCGAAGAAGGCTCACGTTCACAACACTTATTAACACTTATGTTGTCTATACGACATCCGACATGCATGCTGCTTAACTCCTCAATCAGATTATTACATACAAATTAAATAGTCTTGGCGAGGTTAATCCCCCACACATGTCTCACGCCATAGCTCAAAACATATTCATCCGATTGAGCGTTCGCCCATTTTAGTACATTCTTTTTTTTATAATATCAGGTGACGGGACGAACAAGTCGCGCGTCTCATGGTAATCGACACGCCAGTCCATAACAGTTGCAGTGCCACTCAGAGCTTTAAATCGCAAAGATCTGAGGGGCACGACCACTGACTCCATCATTCTGAGACGTAAGTTGACAAGTCACATGGGCCTGTAATTTCACCAGCACCCTTACCCTTCAAAACTGGAACACAGTAATGCGGACATTACTGCTTGGTGGCAGAAATAGGTAAAATGTGGCAGTACTACCCTGGACGAACTCTTTCACAAGTGACTCTACTGCTACTAATTATTTTGATTATTAAACTAATGTGAGAAAATACCAACTACTTCGGGTGATATTCTTCAATTTTGTCCAAAGCATATCATATGTCCCCAGGTCAAAAGTTTTTGAAAGGTCTAAGAAGCATGCATATACTGTGGTCTCTGTTTAGTGATAAAATGGCAGCTCCGGTAGATAAACCCTTTCTAAAGCCGAATCGTGCAGATTTATCTCACTACTTAGGTGAACGTCTAATATTCTATCTAGAATTTTAGCTATTACAGTAGCTAGTGCGATCGGTCTATAGTTAGATTTATCGGCTGTTTCATCCATACCGTTCCTAAGAAGAGGGATAACCATAGTCTTCATCAGATTTGGTGGCAAATATGATATGATGTCTCACGCAAAAAGTAAATAACAAAGACAAAACTCTGTTTATGTGTAGCCCTGCATGTTTCAGGTGCTCAATACTGAGCCCGTATATATATATATTATATTATATATATAGTATAACCCGGAGACTTGCCTTTTTTCAGATTATTGATGGCCAACCTTACCTCTGTGGCAGTGATTTTGGTAGGTTGCTCCACATGGTAGGGTTCAATACTGGGCACCCCAGACCGAAGTAGTGACGACTCAACCTTAAAATTATCCATATTATAAAAGTACTTAAAATTATCTTTAATTATATTCGCAATACTCTTTGGATCACTTGTGCCTGCTACACTTGCTGGTAAATATAGATCCACTAACAGGTTTTCCATAGACGACACACATTTCAAAATCTAATCGAGCTTGTTTATGTGCTGCAGCTAAGTATTTATTCCACCTAAAGATACATTAATACTTATTAGAGTTCTTCGACTCGTCGAAGTCGTACTCGACTAGTTATGGATGCCTGCTTGATAATAGAAACATTATTTTCATAGACCTTATCTGCTTATAACGTCTCGTGTCCAGCAGTAGACGGATAAATGGGTTGATGATGACAATGATGTTAGTTATCTGCTACTTAGGTGTCGTAGACGTAGACGTAGACAAGATCAAAAGCGATGCTCGACGAATTTCGTTGTTTTTGTTGACAAAATGAAAAAATGAACGAGCGTCAAAATAAAACACAGTGTGAGTTGAGTTGTGTTTTAATTATGGGCAGACACCCGCCGAACGTAAGGGCCGTACGGGCCGATCGGGCGGCGCGATCCGGCTGGCCTCTCTCCTGAGAGTACGTGCAGAGATTAATCGCAGCGCATAATAAGCTTGGAAAATCTCACCGCAGCGCTCATTTCCCTTCACAAAAGGTATTCGGCCATTTTTGCTATAATTTCAAACGAGTGTTGAATTTGTCTGTACTTAAGCTTACAATTTAAATTTTCTCGTCATTTAATTATAACACATTTTTCTTCCAGAAACATTTTTTGCCCTCCAAAATATGCAAATACGTATGCTCCAAGTTGTAATATAATACCCTTTGCAGGCCCTTTTTATTGACTTTTTTCCATTTAGGCCATTGACCTTTGTTGATAGGTCAATGATTTAGGCCATCTCTTTTATTTAATTTAGAGCCGATTCGCACACAAGGGCAATCTTTTTCCGTGTCGGGAAGTATGCTGTACGTTTCCGTCAATCAGAGAGCACTTGTAGTTCGTATAAAAATTGTTCCTCGGACTCGCACCCGCGCTCTAAACGCCGATAAGGAATTAAATTCTCCATTGTCTACTTATATTTAGTAAAGTCAGGGCTGGCATGTAAAGAAAGTAAAGGCAGCTGATAATATATCGACTACGTAAATCATCGAAAGTCATTTTAGGTACTTTTCAGTATAGCGTTTTAAAGTTTGATTGTAAGATAATTTAAAAAATATAAAGATTACATTAAACCTGCAATATCAATAAAAAACAATAAATTAAGCGCTTTATTTACGTCATACTTATTTACAGGAATATATGTTAGTTTTTTGGAAACTAGAGTTTCGATAGTATACGTAGAGATCATAACTACATCTCATAACGAAACTGTCACTTTCAATTATTTACGTCGGATTCGTTCTTAGTTATTTTAACGAAACTGGCTGTTTCCTTTATTTACGCTGAGTATATTACTTCATTTGCTAACGAAACTGGCAATTTAAATTGTCTACGTCGTCAGAAAGTCATTGGTATTACCGTTTTCGATGTAGTATCCCTGTGATATTTTAAGAAAAAAATATATTTTTGTTAAAAATATCTTTATTGGTGCTTCTTTATTACAATTATATTGTAACTACACTAAAATCACAATCGGTTTGAATCAGTCTTAGAAATTAGGAGTATTTATAACAACGGCAAATTTCTTATGGGAAACAACTATGTATTTGTTATACGACATTGTGTTCTATAGTATACATTTTTTAATGACAAGTATATAAACGAAAATAACAATCTTCTCTTAGATAAAAATAGAATCAAAACTATGTTTACATAAAAACAATTCTTAACGATAATTGCACCATAAGCTGGTTTAAGAGATCAAAAATTATATAATAATGCTATTTTAATCTGAATTATATTCATTTTCTTGAGAATTGCTGCCGTGCTAAATATTTTTATAAAACCTATGATATTCCTTTGGAATCACCCCTGAATTACACAAAGAATCGAGATCTTTGTACTTGGCATCGGTAATAGCAAGAGTGTCAGGATATGCCATTTTTAATTCGGTATTTTTATTTATTTTTTGACCACGCCTTCTAGTTCCAACAACAGAATTTAAGCAATGCTGCTCACCTTTTAAATCATATTTAAAGAAAAGGTTGTTTGGCACATCCTTATCCACCCTAATTTCTTTAATTTTGTTCCACGATATAATAGCATTGTTTGTATCTTTTTTCTAGTTTCGTTCATTCAACAATGGTTTGTAATCAAAGATATCCTGTTGAGTTATTTCGATTACATTATATGGTTTCCCCGAAGTTTTGACCCATCTTACTAACGCATACCACTGATCAGGGGTATAAATTAGTTTCCCTCTTGACTCTTTCTCGATTAAGGCATGTATACTGTCACCCTCATTCTGAGTGTGACCTCTTTCTAAAAACCTGTGAGTTATGTCAACATTATATTGTTTCGATAAAGCCATATACATGGAATATACGACTCTGTTTCTATTTCGGCCTGAGCAATTATCAGACCAAAACAAAAACGTCTTTGCACCTTTATCAATAAACTTCTTCATAAATAGTGTCAAGCAACTGCTTACCTTATTTGCTCCTCTACTACCTGTGCATTCTGTCCACATGTAGCAAAAACATTCCTTTTCGGCTAAGTCATAAACCGTAAAATTGTAAACCGATAATTTTCGCTTATAATAAAACAAACCAATGTCTCCATTGGGACAATTTAAAATTTTTTGAAAATCGAATGAAGCACACACAACCTCGAATCTACTTTGAGTTAATTGTTTGTCATTCTGCTTGAATTCTCTTGCAAGTTTCTTGTTTTCTAAGTGTAGAGAATGAGCGTTTACCTCTTGTTCTGTTGGGTGTTCGTTATTTGAAAATGAATGACATTTATCACATACGTCTTTCTTCGGAATAAAGAATGCAATGTTCATATTTTCGTTTATTATATCGGTATACTGACGCACCGTAAGCGCTTGACTACCATAATTTGCTAGTTGGTTCCATTGTTTGTAAAGCGAAAACATCTTGTTCATGCTTAAATTATTGTCCAGGTATAGCTTATCGGTACTTTTCCGTGTACAATACGACTCGACTGGCTGAAAGGAAGCGACATTTTTTTTTTTTTTTTTTATGTTAATTAGTAGGCAAACGAGCAGACAAGCCACTTGATGGGAGGTGGTCATTGTCGCCCATGGACACGAGCAATACCAGAGGCATCACCCATACGTTGCCGACTCCGGAGAACCTTGTTTACACGTCTTTTGAAGAACTCCATGTTATAGCGCAAGGGGAACACTTCAGGAGGAAGGCCATTCTACATCTTACTGGTTCGGGGAAGGAACGAACGAGATGCTCGAGTGGTCGTGACGTGCCAAGCATCGAGGAAGTGGGGATGGAGTCTTCTCCTTCGGCGGGTCGTGCAGTGGTAAAAGAGTGACGGAGGCACCAACTCAAAGAGTTCGTCTGAGCACTGACTGACTGACATGATCACATACACTCTTTACCATTTCAGCAGTTTGCACAACTGGATGGTTTAGGTGTTTTCCCCTGTTTTCGGACAAAGTAACTCCTTCTTGAATTAATTTAGAATTAGCAGTTCGAACAGTTTGGTCTGTGATACATAAAGTATTCAAGAAAGTTCTGAGGCAAACTTGTATAGGTTCATAGGTGGAATCTGGTTGATCAGAACTAGAGGGCAGAGGGAGAAAATACTTTGTCGTAAAATTTCGACGAGAAGGACCCTCGATAGTGACGCTTCTCTTCTTATTTTTTTCAGAAAATTTATTAATGTACTCCCACTGCTTGACATGATCTGACAGTTTCCAAAACTGTGTGAATATGTTTTGGCGGGTTTCAGTGTCGAATTTTTCATAGCATTTAAGTTTCCATGTTTGTGGGCAGACTGGACGCAATTTTTTTCATCTTTAAGTTTATCTTTTCTTGTAATGTACTCTTGGCCAGAATTCAATAAATTCTTCAATCAATTCTTTTGTTGTTTATCCATTTCTCTTCACATCGTTTTCTTTTTTTACCAGGGTTTGATTTGAATGTAACTTTTCTTTTTTTATTTAACTTACTCGTACTCGGTGAATCACATTCCGAAATAGTTATGAAAGATTCGACACTGGCGATTGTCATTGGGCTATTGATTGGCGTAAGTTGAATATCGTGAGTTGATATGTTACTGTCCACAAATTTAAATAGTACAGCATTATCAATGTGTTCTTCTGGTTTAGTTTGCACCTGTTCAGATTTAGAACATGAGTTAGTAACGCCAAGGTCATAATTTTAAATTTGGCTTTGTTCTGGAATTTCAAAATCTTGTAATGGGGCAGGTAAAGGTGTATCTTCTAAGCTGTCTAAAATACACAATTCTTTGTTACTGGGATCACCCAGACCACTGGGAAGTGTGTTTTCTAGCAAATTCGTCGACGGCCAAGTAGTGTCTAATGACAGCTATTCTTCATCAATTAAATTTTCTAAAGCGGCCCATTCTGAGTCTCTAAAGATGCATGTAGCGGGTATTGGTGATTCTAAAACAATTATAACCGAATATGACACAGAAGCAATAATTTCATTTCAAAAATGCCACTCATTTTATCGAAAAACATCGAAACTCATAAAAAAATTTATATTTCAACGTACAATACCGAAATTGTCAGTTTAGATTTATTTTTAAGCTCTAATTCCGTGCTAAAAAAATGAAAGTGCCAGTTTCGATATTTTTCGTTCACAAAACTCAACGTAAACGATCGAATTTACCAGTTCCGATATAAAACTGAAGTTGAATTCCGTAGTATAATATCGAACCTGTTACTTTCGATGATTTACGTTGTTCTTATGTTAAAAGTTCATATTTAATCATTACATGTAAATAAAAAACTAGATGCTGCGCATTATTTTAATAAGTAAGTGTAAAATACATAGTAGATGTAAAATAAAATGTAAAAATATTTAAACTTACCGGGTTTAGGTGTTTCATCATCAGTTACTCCCTGAATGGAACTGTCTGTGTTAACTAAATCGATTATTTTCCTACATCTGGTAGAAATCTTTGAGCAATTCATCGTTAGCTTCGCTATAATTTAAAACGCAAAACAAAATATGGCTGTTAACTTGACACATGTTCCTACAGCAGCTACTCAGTGCACACTAACAGCACCGCCGCGTAAACTCTCGAGAGTGGTAGTTTCGTCTCTTTCACATCACACCCGTCACCGCCTAAATAATCGAATCTCCACTTTCAATAAACTTCTTCGGAAATATTACGTTATTTTCGATGATTTACGTATTTTATTTTATTTTACGTACACTTTTTTAAATCTTTTTTTAAGTGGATGTAAAATATAACCTAATAGAAACCGATTACGCGAATAAAAAAAAAACGACAAATTTGACTTTCGATGGTTTACGTGGGGGCCATCGATATAGGCAGGTCACGTTTCATATATTCTCGTTAATATTACGGCAATGGGATTAAAAATGGCAATTGGGTCAACCGAACATTTAATATCGTGCCAAAAAGTAGGTAGGTGTGTCAGAACGGAAAAAAAACTCTTTTGAGATGTGGTGTTAAACAAGGATGCTCCGTATAACGTGGACCGCTAGAAGGACAAACCGTTCCATACTTAAGCAGCTCAGTATCGCAAGTAGATTTTCCACAATATCCTACCAGAGAATCCTGAAGTATTTTGCTCGCTGACAACCAGACAACCTTGACAAACTGGTTATGGTGGTAAAGTGAAGGGAAAGAGACTCCGCGGTCGATCTCCTAACTGACGTAATGACCCTGAGAGAGGCCGATGAAAGAACCAGATGGAAGAAAATCGTCCATAAACCTACCATCTCGACCTTTCATTTCAGGGACACGAACAATGAAGAAAACGACTAAGAAGTGTAAAGATTTATTAAATAGATTTTTCACCTCACTAGCTCGGAAAGACTTTCTTTCTCATTAGAAATCTGCACGCAAAAGCGTTTTTCCACGCTAGCGTGGAAAAGGTTTTTGAAATTCGAACTTGACGATGGACCGTGGTGTACCTAGGTTTGAAACATAATGACACGTTCAACTACGCGATTTGTCGTACTCATGTATAAATAATGTAAATGTGAATAATCTACATTTATATTATTGTTGACATTAAATTGACAACGTAACAAAAAATAACTAATATTGTTTATTACAATTGATTTGTTATAGTTCAACTGTTTTTCTTTCATCTACCATTTTCCTCGCTGTATCTCTCACTCTCTTTAACTCGCTTCGCTCATGGTTCAATCTAAGCTCTTCGCTTGTTTAGGTTTTAATACAAGCACTCGCGTCAAACAACAACTTTGCAGCCTGCATAACAAATAACTATTATCGCTGATAAACGGCGGATATAAATCCGTCTGTAATATTATCATTTTGCCAAATAGTTTTTTGTACAATACTTGCAGGTTTGGGTTCGATATGCAGGGACCGGATATTTTGGGCCCCGAGGTTTTGCTGAGTAACATGTTCAAGACCAAGTTATGTATGATTGCATACTGTACTTTTTCTATGAGTCAATTAAAATGAATAAAAAATAAACACATCCAATGCATAATGTGAATTTTGTTAACAATTCACGACAACAGACTCAAATGACACCAAAGAGATTGTGTGTGAAAATGTCCGTGATTGGCCAAATACCACTTATAGGTATTTTAATCAGTCTAGAGACAGTAGAACGTTTGAGTAGTGTCATATTTTATATAGTTTTTAAATAGTCTTTTTTTGCCAAATGGCACTTACGTCTTTTTGTATTTGTTATTTAACATTTTGAGATATTGTTCAATTCAAACTAATTACTTTGAATTTTAATAATTTCACAAATAAAGTCACGTTATTTTCTTCAGGAACACAGCTACGCGTTTAAGGAGACTCAACAATTGAATAAAACAACCAAGCGATGCGCGTTGTGCTAGTTAGCTGTGCAATAGCGTCCCCTCCCCGCCCGCGCGTCCGCCTGCGCGTCCTCCCGCGCATGTTTCGTCAAAACCTGACTCGGAGCGATCGAGAGAATTTTGTTTGTTACTTAATTATATTTATATTTAATTTTTTTTAAATTGATATTCAATTTTTTATGTGAAATTACTCCACTAGTTTGTTATAATTATTAATACAAAGATCGAACACTTTGAAAAAATTCCTTCGATCCGGCCGGATTCGAACCGACGTTTTCTAACATACCGTGGCAGACGCTATACCAACTAATCCACGGAACGAAGCTTGGTCGTCTCCTGATCTCCACTGTGCGATCGGTAAACACAGCAGTACACTATTTGTGTAACTCCTGTGTCTACCAGAAGCCACAAAACAGAATAACTCGGTGCTCAAGGTTCTTGAGACACTTGACACAGATGTCATCACGAACGTACACACAGATTCCGGCACGAGAAACCTGCCCTCTAGATTATACCCGGGTAGCTGAGGTACGCCGTGTCAGTCGGACATCTGATCTGCGTCTCGGTGAGGAACAGTAGCTGCGGTTTGTCGGTTTCAAGGTGGTAATGGACCGAATCGAGATTTAAGTGCAAACCTCGGATGTTAGTCAGGTGCACTTTTAGTGGGAGGACGTGCAACCGCCGTGTAAACTTGTTACCGTTTCTATTTTTAATTTCATTGTAGTTGTTTTTCTGCTGACGTTAGCAGCCCTGCGTGTACACGGCACTTGGAATTCGAACGAGTTAATAAGTTAAGACGCGCGTCGCACCACGCGAGCTGAATAACTGCTGACCCGCCTCTAATATTGCTCGCATCAAGTCGCAGCCTTTCGACCTTACTGTGAAGGGTTAGAGCACGCGTGTAGTGCACATGAGCCGTGGTAATGTAGTGCACATCGTTACGGAGCGACGTGACCCGTCGCCCCGCACCCCGTGCCCACGCCCGCGCTCCGCCTGTAAATTATAGAAATTTCACAAAACACTGTTTGTTGCATCATCATAAGGCATCGCGCGAATTCGTTATGAGAGCAAATGAAATGACCCTGTACTGTGTATTTTAGGATGTTCAAATAAATGCAATACGTAAAGAGTATATATACGTGTATATATATATATATACGTAGGTCAGGTGGACAGTCTGACAAGCCAAGTGACGAGTCAAAATGACTTGCTGAAACAAAGCTAGGATTTGGTGCGCCGCACAGTGGAGCACATGTCAGTACGTCTCTACCACCACTAATTTATCTCCACAGGCTGTTTTATTCGATGTGGCAAAAGGCTCTGAAGGAACTCTCGCACGACGGCTCCACGAACCGAATTTTTTCTGTGTGCTCGATATTTGTATTCATAATCATAATAGTATTATTGTTATCTTTAGTCTTCTCAGCTTGTTAGCTGGTTTGAACCACATTTACGGACCGAAGTCAAGTGAATGCAGTATAGCGTGTATCATTATCGTGTGTATTATTCTTATTATTACTATATCTATTTTAAACTCTCACTTCATTAATTTTGAATTTTTACATGGGAGTGGCGGAATTATTATTATTACCTATTGAATGTCCGCAGTGTAGGCCATCATCAGGCAAATCTTAGGATTGCCTCGTCAACTTTTGTAAGCCCCGCTCGCGGTGTTCGGCAAAATCAAACGATTCTGTATATTTAATTCTAAAACATAGTCCTCATAGTAAGCTACGTTAGTCGCCACTACGGCGGCGTGCACCTGCGTGGTGTCGAATGACAATGTTTATAGTTAGGTCAAATTACATAACTTATATCGTCTATAATACATGTTTCCGTTACTTAATATTTATTTTTTATTTATTTATTTTTATTTTAATTATAACGGACACATCAATTACAATAATTCAAGAAACAATATTTACAACTTAAAAATAATTATATAAGGTTCACAATAACGCAAACAATCTGACGATATTCCTGACCATCCGCAAACAAGTCGCATTGAGTGTTGGTGGCAACGAGAGAATTGAGCACGGACAGGGAGCGCGGTACGGATAGCGGGGTTCGGGACCACGGACTGGCAAACAACTTGTGTCTACTACTGCGGTGAGTCGACACAGCTCACCTTGCAAATCTCTCAGGAATGTAAATTACCGCGCACAATTTTGCAAGTAACCACAATGGTATTTCATTCGCCTAACCTCCAACGAATTATAACTCAATAGAAACGCAGTAGGATACATTTAGGTGTAGTACCTATATACGCATGTGTATAAGTATCTAAGAAACGCTCTTTGCACTTTTTGTAACATATAATGGTATATAAGCTTTCATGTGGGTTCCGCAATTGGAACTTTCCAATTTACTGACCACAAATTAATTAAAAAGGAGCTTGACAACGTGAACGCTTTTAAAATACTCTCCTAAATACCTCCCTGAGAAGGACGAGTAAGAAACTCTAGGGAACGCTCTTTTCAAATAAACTTAAATGCTATGGAATACACACACGTATTCTTTCCATACATCTTTATCTAACAGTTTAATATAATTTTTATAAAGAATAACTTTAGTAGCAGTAGAGTCACTTGTGAAAGAGTTCGTCCAGGGTAGTACTGCCACATTTTACCTATTTCTGCCACCAAGCAGTAATGTCCGCATTACTGTGTTCCAGTTTTGAAGGGTAAGGGTGCTGGTGAAATTACAGGCCCATGTGACTTGTCAACTTACGTCTCAGAATGATGGAGTCAGTGGTCGTGCCCCTCAGATCTTTGCGATTTAAAGCTCTGAGTGGCACTGCAACTGTTATGGACTGGCGTGTCGATTACCATGAGACGCACGACTTGTTCGTCCCGTCACTTGATATTATAAAAAAAAGAATGTAGTAAAATGGGCGAACGCTCAATCGGATGAATATGTTTTGAGCTGTGGTGTGAGACATGTGTGGGGGATTAACCTCGCCAAGACTACAATTAGTACAAGTAGTTCAATTAAAATACTTTTGATGTAAGTTTTAAACTTTGGACATGGTAATCTTAATATATGCTCCGGAATCTTATTATAAAAACGTATACAGTTCCCCAAAAAGAATCATTTACCTTAGTTAAACGAAAACGTGGTACCATGAGTTTGGACTTGGCTCTAAGGTTAATATTATGGATATCTTCTTTCTTATTGAAATTATGTATATTTTTACGGGCATATAAAATATTCGAGTAAATGTACTGTGATGCCACAGTCATGATACCAGTCTCCATAAACTTTTCTCTGAGAGAAACTCGAAAGCCTAGACGGTACACAGAACGAATCGCTCGTTTTTACAATACAAATATGGTTTGAATATCTGCCGCTTTATACCACATGAGAATCCCGTAGGATATTATACTGTGGAAGTAACTAAAGTAAACTAGTCTAGCAGTAGCAACATCGGTAAGTTGATGTATTCTAAGGACTGCGTATGCGGATAACCTCGAGATCCCTGCAGAATATAAATTTAGACAGTTTTACTAGTGACCTTAACTCCATAGACTGGGAATCTGTGGGTGCGGAAGCAACTGTTGATGCAATGGTTGCCAAATTTAATATACTGCTCACGGAACTCTTTGACAGGCATGCTCCCTATAGAACTTTGCATATAAAAGAACCTAAGTCCCTGCCGTGGATAACTGACACGCTTAAATTTATGATGGATTTGCACAACGAAGCTAGGGCGAAAACAAAACATTCAAACTCAAATATGCGGTACTACAAGGACCTTAAAAGTTTAGTAGAAACTAGTATTTATTATGAAAAACGTATCTTATTTTAACCATTTTATTAATTCTAATGTAAAAGATAGTGTTAAGTTTGGAAAAATTTAAAAACCAAAATTTTAATAGACCCGAGTAAAAGTGAATACCTTCCCGACTGTTTCGATGACCCTGATTTGATAAATGATCACTTTTTGAATGTCCCTAGGTATGTTGATATGGCTGTTAGTTTAGAGAGAGGTAAATTTGAGACTTCTAGTTTTGGGGCTGATTCCTTCACTCTTCAACCTGTTACGGAAATGGATGTTTCGAAATATATCTTGTCTGTCAAGTCAAATGCAATGGGGTGTGACAATATTAGCCGTGACATATTTATGTTGACGTTACCAAAGACCTTGTCGATAATCACTGCGATTGTGAATAGGTCCATTTTGACAGGTAAGGTTCCTAGACTGTGGAAGGAAGCATTGGTCACTCCACTGCCTAAGGTTGACAATCCCAGTGAACTAAAAGATCTTAGGCCTATTAGTGTACTGCCTTTTCTTTCCAAAATTCTAGAAAAGGCAGTATATCATCAGCTTCTATGTCATGCAGACAAGAATAATATACTCCCTTGTCTTCAGTCGGGTTTCCGAAGGGGTCGTGACACGGTTACTGCTTTGCTGGACGTAACTGATAATATACTAGTGGCACAGGACGCTGGCCGTGGTACGATTCTCTCACTCTTGGACTTTTCTCGAGCTTTCGATAGCATTGACGTTTCTCTTCTGCTATCAAAATTGGTCTACTACGGACTAGACCCACGGGCGGTTCAGTGGTTTAGTGATTAGCTTAGTGACCGATGCCAGTCTGTAAGACTCAAGAAACGCAACTGCATTTATATGGTTTCCAATTTGCAGCCGGTTCATCGTGGTGTTCCACAGGGTTCGATACTAAGTCCTCTAGTATTTATAATATACAGTGCTGATTTGGTCCAAGTAATAAAACATAGTAAATTCCATTTGTACGCCGATGATGTTCAGCTGTATTTTTCTGAAGTGCCTGAGAGAATATCGGATTCATTACGGCTGCTCAATGAAGACCTAAATGCGATAGCTGAATGGTCGGTCCGAAATGCGCTAGTACTAAACCCTTATAAATCAAAGTTTATGGTGCTTGGATCAAAAGTTCAAATTAGGAAAATTTTAAACAAGTCACCAGTACTTAGTATTTTAGGTCAAAGTATTTCCCGGGTTCATGAAGCTAGAAATCTTGGTGTTCTGTTGGACAGCGAACTCCGTTACGAAAAACGTTTAGAAAATGTTGTAAGAAGTTGCTTTTATAAATTGAAAGTCTTGTATAAAATTAGGAATTTATTGTCCGAGGGAGTTAGGATCACTTTGTGCGAATCCCTGGTGCTGTCTCGTCTCAACTATGCAGACCTTGTTTATGGCCCTCGATTGTTATATAAAACAAGTCGCTTAATACAACGCATACAGAATGCATGTTGTAGATTTATTTTTGATGTTTCGCCTAGGAGTCATATAACGCCGTTTCTTAATAATGCATGTATACTCAACATGGAATCTCGCAGACATCTTGCCTCTTTAATGTTTGATATTGCAAAATTCAAAAATCCAGATTATCTTTTTTCAAAATTACATTTTCCCCACTTTTATAAACGGTACGACCATATTCCTAGATCGTTACGTCCCCCGCTAAGCGTGCAGCGACATCGTACAGCAGCGTTCACCGGCAGTTTTCGCTACCACGCAACAAAGTGTTGGAATAATATTCCACCACCTTTAAGACTTTTAAAATCTAAACGCACCTTCAAGGAAACGGTAAAGGAACTTCTTCTTGACAGTCAAAAAAAGGGTATTTCACAGAGCTTTGCTTAGGTGGCGAAAAATTGCTGCATATCATCATCATCACCCTATTGCAGTCCAGTCCAGTCCTATTGCATATATTGTGTATTAAAACCATGATTAACCCACTAACAATTTAATTTTCTTTCATATCTGTATTTCACTTGTTTTTCTTAATTTTGCTTTTATATATTGTACACTTACAATATACATATAATTTGAATTAAATCACTAATATTTTTAATTTATTTTTTAAACAATATATTTATATTATCTTCCTATTTATTTGGTTTCTATTCTAATTATTATTGTATGTTTAAATATAACTGGAAACTGGAAAAATGACGTCAGCGAGCTGATTATCGTATCCGCGATTACCTCTAGGTTATAGCTGAAAATCAGCGGTTTGCTCTTGAGTAAACACCGACGCTGAGCTATGACCTTTTTGCACTGCTGCAGTACACGTACATAACTGGGTGTCTAGCAGTGCTGCAACTTTACTGTTTTTGTTTATTCTTATGTTTTGTTTGTGTTTTTGTGTTTTTTTATTATTTTTTGCTATTATGTACGTGTGAATGTAGTAACAAATAAACATTTTATCTATCTATCTTTTATCTATCACATGTTTTTCAAGGGTTGTAAACCTTCTTCAACGAGCACGTTTTTTCACGTTGTTGTTGTTTACTGGTAGCAAGAGTTTATGCAACTAAACATGCATAAATGTACATAATTAGAAACAAAAAATGTAAATGGGCATATACTGTTACGAGGATTTGAACCATTTACCTATCAAGTGAGTAGCTGCTAAATATACTTTGGGAAAAAAATAGATGCTGTGGAAAATAGAGCGATATTTCCAAAATGTACATACAGCCTGTAGTCGAGGCGCGCAACTATCACTTTTCAATTCTTACGGGGTACGACCAAAGCGAGTCCCCGGACACCAGCGCTCGAGGCCCGCCAGCCCGGCCGTGCCGAGCTGTTATATGCGCCCAGCGCGACAGCGATTGCAGTTGAGCTAACGAACACACACGACGAGCACACACACATAGCCCCGCACCACAGAAACCCTGTGGTGCTGGTGGTGAAAAATAAATTTCTCCCGGCCCGAGATCGAACCCGGGATCTCTACGTAGTAGTCCAGCATGGTAACCGTTCGACACGGAGGCAGTTTACAAAGGCAACAGCAAAAAGCCCATTCAAATCACTTAACTGTAAGCGTGAGAGAGTTCTTTGAAGGAAGTAATGCCACCTGATCTATTTCTGCCGCCAGGCAGTAGTGTGACCATTACTGCGTTCCGGTGAAATTTTGTAATTGCCTGTGTGCCTGTGTACGTGGGACTTGTCAACGTAAGTCTCACGGTGACGGGCGCAGTGGCAGTGCCCCTAAGATCTTTGCGTTCTAAAGCTTTGAATGATACTACAGCTGATTCGGACAGGCGTGTTTCTTTCTATCAGGCGCACGAGTTGTTCATCATAAAAAAATAGAAATAATCGATCATAAGAAATCGTCCAAAAATGTGCTACTTATTCTTTTCCTTTGCTTTGACAAGTGACGTCACTAGAAACATTGCTCTTTGATTAGTCCTCTGAGAATTCGGCAACAACGTTCAGGAATAAGCGCCTCTTATTTGTCTTTGAGATGACATTACAGTTGTAACCAAGCAGCACACCCATATCTAAATATATACTATAAGACATCTAATAGAATTTAATTCGATTGAATATTTTAAGAGTTCAAATTCCCTCAAGATATCTAAAAGAAGGTTTCTAGATAATTTAAAGTAAAAGTGGGCACAACTTTATTAGTAGATCACAAGAGTGCTTTGAGAAACTATCTGTAGGTAGTGTTAAGAGTCATTCTTATCTTTTTTCAGAAGTAACCCTTCTAGAATACTACAAGACCATTTGTAGAATGTAGACAGTTTTTATTTAGTCTTGTAGATAGTTTTTAGATAATTTATAGTCTATGATAGTATTCTTAGTAATGCTATTTTAAAACCAAAATACTAAAGCGTTACAAACATAGGACGCAATTCTCTTAATACTAATAGATTTCAAGTTTAATGGCTTACAAAATATAAACTATATAAATTGCAACATGGCGAAATTAGATATAATATTTCTGACTTTTTCGCGCAATGTTTAATCGGTTGGAAAGCGCAAATTGACGTGGGAGTTTAAATACATTGTGAAAAGTTATGTAAAACCTGTCATAAAAGTAATGCGCTCGCTAAATTTTAAATATTTAAGTATAAAATATAAACTTAATAAAAATACAGTTATCGATTTTCGGTTTTAAATATTTATAGAAAGCTTAAATATACAAAATAACTCACAAAACAAACCACTTCCAAGAAGTTCTAGGCTTTTTCAACTTAGATTTACTTTTAAAAAGAAAAGAAATTTTTCTCGGCTACTTCATAGTCATTCTTTGAAAATAAAAATGGCGATAAGAATTTAAAGCTTTTTTCAAAACACAGTTGGAGCATTTTGTCTATAGCTTTATCTATAGAAAAACTTTAGAATACGAAAAGATTATTTTTACTTGCTTTAGTGTAATTGAACTTGTCAAAGAATATTCCTCCTATGAGATTTTTATGATTGTCTACAAAACGCGATGTTTCTAAGCGATTGTTTCTTTTGACAGTATTACAAAACCCTTATAAGCTTTTACCAAGTAATGAGCGCTTTATGCATTAAAAAACTTTTCAAAACACTAGGTCAAAAAAACAATTGGAAAAAATCCAATTTGTCGCAAAAACTTACTCGAAAGAATAATTCACAAAAGGCTTGTACATTACTTAGAAAATAAGAAACTCCTATCGACCTCCCAATTCGGGTTTAGACCAGGACTATCAACTAACGACGCAGTTGACGAACGGACTGATTACATTGTAAGGAATCTAGACTCTAAGAATAAGTGTTTGGCTATTTTTCTAGACCTGGCAAAAGCTTTTGATATCGTAACCATCCCAATTCTGTTAAACAAGTTAGAAGCACTGGGAATCAGAGGAATTCAACACAAACTTTTACAGGACTACCTTTCTGACAGAAAACAGCGAGTGACGATTGACAAAATTACGAGTGATGAATTGCCTATTGAATACGGTGTTCCCCAAGGAAGCATATTAGGATCGATCCTATTTCTTGTCTATATTAACCAACTATGCAATCTTCCCCTCTCTAGCGGTAAGATCATATCCTACGCCGATGATACAGTCCTACTTTTCAGTGCCTCAAGTTGGAATGACGTATTCACACAAGCCCAATTTGGTTTTAACTCGGTAACCGAGTGGCTCAGAGTAAATGCACTTACACTTAATACTGACAAAACCAAATATATGACATTCTCATACGACATCCTCTCTCAACCTGTCGAGAATACTTTCTCAATAGTAGCTCATCATTGTCCTAGGACTCAAGTTTGCGGCAGTGGTTGTCCAAACTTGGACAGCACAGTCAATATTAAATATTTAGGTGTCATAATCGATCAACATCTGAATTTCAAACAGCATGTTGTAGCAGCTGCTAGAGTTCGTTTTAAAAATTTAAGACATGCGGCTAGCGGTGAATTACTCAAATCAGTATACTGGCCCTCTGCCAATCATTGCTACTTTACTGCATTACTTCATGGGGCGGCGTACATAAAACAACACTGTTAAACCTAGAAAAGGCGCAGAGAGCTATTCTCAAAGTCAGCAACTTCCGTCCTTTCTGCTACCCTACCCACAAACTCCTAGCCGAGTGCGATGTCCTTCTGTGCGGCAGCTGTTTATCTTGCAAATAATTTTGAAAAAACACTCAATCACTCCATTAGAGTCTAAGTCCTCATTCTACCAAAAACGACTCAATACCTTCTCTTCTCGTGAACAACTTCGCACACCACACTCTCATAGATTCTTCAATAAGTACAAACACTACAGAATGTGTAATGTGTATAAATTAAATATATCTAGAATAAACTTAAGAACACTCGTTTTTAGAGTATTAATAGGCTTTACTGGATGTGTATAGAACAATTTTACTAAATATAATCAGTTGTTCTACAGATGAACTTAAAATAAGGACTATAAGAGTAAATCTTAAGAGAGATTACACTTAATTAAGTTGTTTGGTATTGAGAAGGTTTCAAAATTTGGACTTGAGTGAAATAAGTGTATAAGAACAACTTCTTTTTTCTAAAACCATTTATAGAGAACTATTATCTAAATCTATACCATATTAAGATTGTTTATAGATATAACAATTTTAAGGCGTTTAAAGTGTGCCCCTTGGGTACTGCGGACTAGTTAGAGCGACTGCATAACACGCTCTGGAGAATAGTTAAATATTAATAGGAGACAACGCGTTCGCCGCACATTAACTTAGTTGTACCTACCGTAGATAGAGATGAGAGGTGCCGCCGATATTGCAGCCAACGTGCAACACACGGCTTTGGTTCAGTTGGCACAAAGAGGCCCAAACTGTTCCATGTCGTGTCGGGATCATATCATATCAATCATACTGACGTCGTGTCGAACGGAAACTAAAATTAATTTATATACGATACACCAGCGCTAGTTTACAACTGATTATCAACAAATGCCATCAACTGTCGCCCTTTAAGCATTCCACTGAGTTGTGCTGGAGCCGAAAAGGGAGCAGTAATAGCAGTGGAGCTCCTTGTGAAAGAGTTCGTCCAGGGAAGTACTGCCACCTTACGTATTTCTGCCGCCAAGCAGTAATGTGACCCTTGCTGCGTTCCGGTTTTGAAGGGTAAGGGTACTGGTGAAATTACAGGCACATGGGACTTGTATTTATTTATTGTTACATGTACATAGTGAAGTGTTGTCAGCTTGTGTGTCTCAGGGTGACGGACACGAAGTCAGTGCCCCTCAGGCCATTGCGATTCAACGCACTCAGCGGCACTGCACCCGCTCCGGATGTACCATAAAAAAAGAGTTGTAGAGGTAAAAATCCTACCCCGGTTCAAGATTGAACAAACGAAAGTCGGAACAACCGTGAAGGCGGCCCTGGGCCAAAGGGAGTCATGGATCAGGAATGGAAATTTACAAAAAGCGTCTTGTACCCTATTGATTGTATTATGGAAATGTGGTTACATAGCATCTACATAGCACAAAATATTCCTGTCCCTAGTACTATTTTCCATAGAATTTTTTCCGCAAACAAAAACAAACGACATCTTTTATATAGGTTAGTAGCACATACGGGTGATGATCAACGAATCTGATGGAAACGCTTCCGCTTGTAAATTGATGCAATAACCAGTGATAGGTCGCATATTATACACATAGTTGTACCTCCTTGCCCCGGATCGCCGGGAGCTGTGACAAACACTACTCCTCGTCAGCACAATGCTCTCCTGGATTATTATGCACTGCACCAACGGCATGCATGCTACAGCGAGATGTACGTCTTGAGATCCTTGGCGGCTACAACAATGCATTGCCCGCCCGCACCCCGCCCGCACCCCGCTTCGCGGCGGCACACACTGATTAAAAACGTGCGTCGCCTCCCCCTTTTCGAGCCGCAGAGTTTTCGCCCCGCGACGCACCACGTCTTTTCACGACGCGAAATGCCTTAATAAAGGAGCTTCTGTGGCAAAAATATTCATTGTTCTGATATAGTTATTTTTACAGTATTTTTATCATATTCATCTTAAAGGTACATTGGAAGTACATAAGTATTACATCGACTCATCCGTAGAACAGAGACTTATGTTGCTTGCTGCTGTTGGTTATTCTCGTTACATTGTACATTTCGTTCGTTGTTCTTGACTGCGGATATCCACAGTCAAGATCGACTGTTGTTCGATTTTATATTTCCGAAACCAAATAATAAATACATAAAAAATGTGAAAACACCTTTATATAGGCCTTTTGAATAACGAGATTATGTTTTAACCTGTTTTCGCTGTATAATCACATCGCACTTTGTTCTTCGGATGAGTCGACATAAAGAAAACCATCGAGTTGATCCTGACGCAAAACTGAAAGCGTAATATATCCCTTAACAACAGAAGGATATTTTGTTCATGAGCCATAGAGGTCACCCGACGAGGTCCGGTAGGCGCTACAACTACGGAAGAGCACTAGGGAGCCATTGAGCCGAATCCCTTTGCAATTTGTCTTCGCCTTCGCCGTCACCTTATATCATCTCACTGTATCCATGACTGCGACAACACAGAAGAACTGAATAAGAACTTAGAATTATTTTTACATGACAGTTTAAAAAATTCTACAAGAAACTCAATTGACAATAGCAAGGAATAAATTATAACACAAGAAATGAAAGAGCTTATTGAGACAAAATTCACACTCAGAGACAAGAAAAATAAATCAAAACAAGAAAAAGAAAAACCAAGCACAGTGTATCAACACATAGAAAAATAAAGCAAAATATAAAATTTCTGTAGATCAATTAGCTTGTATATGTACTTTCTTTTCGTAATAAATTATTATTATATATCTGATGTACGTTCTGGTACATAAGATTTGTTAAGCTAATTAAGTAATTTAATTTAATTAAGAGCTAATTTTTGTATTGAATATTGAAATAACGCTACGGTACAGGAAATTGTTCAGCAAGTGTAATAAGGCTCTGGTAATGAAGTGTGCTCGTGTCTTGCGATATCCAACAGACAGAGTAGAGCCGTTTTTCCCATTTGGTTTTGCACAAAAGATCAATTGAGCACCTGTGAATTTTCACTAACCAATCCGGCACAGTACAATGCCGTCATCAAAACATGAGCCGCTGTGCGCTTTCGGGTCCAAGTACGCCCTTTCATTGGCAGTGAGAATGTCATAGCGAAAGTATTTACAAAAAATTACGTCACATCGGTCGACACGTCACGTGTGTATTACCGCGATAGAAGCAGCGACATCGACGCGCTTCAATGAACACCAACAAGCACAAGAAAAGGGCTAAGCTTTGCTCGAGAAAACTATATTCTAGTCTTCGGTGACTAGACATTGTTTGAGGAATTCCCACAAATAATTTAACACATTTTTATGGTGGCGTGCACATATCTAGTTCAGCGTTGGTGCATTTTTGTTTAGTTCAATAATGAATAATAGTCTCGAAATACAAACTATGAGTTTCCAACACGTAAATAAAACAGGGATAATCCTGGCGCAAAGCTTTACAAATCCGCTCCACCCTTACGTTGGAGATAAGAATGTGGCCAAGCGTTTAAGCGTATTTTACAAAATGAAACAAGCTTCAGTTTACTCAAATTGTAAACTGCAATAGAAACGCGCCCGGAGATTTTAATTAAATTAGTGAGTACCACGTCGTACGTCGGTCCCTAGCGAAACCCGCACAAGGAACGTGCGTAGGAATTTCCACTTTCCTGATGAAGCCCAAAAAACTAAGCAGCGTCGTAATTTTACCGAAACCTATAATTAAACCAAATCCCGCTTAATCCAGGATAATTGTAATGTAACACGGGGGATTCTATCCTGTCCCCGATTTGCGGCGTTTTTTATTAATAAATTCTATTTTGGTGGAATTTCATTAATTAAGGAGCGAATGAATGCCATCGTAGTTGAACAGAGATCTGGGTGCGCTCATTAGGGATGAAATAACTGAATGGCCCCTCGACTGCCGCTGGCAGAGACGCGACGAAAATTGGTCGACTCACCCATCGGTCGAGTCAGCGACAAACTTACTGATTTGGGTGAATTTAATTCAATGTTCGAGAAGGAGTTCAGCAATAAAATGTTTTGTAAACCGGAATCCAAAAACGCACAACGATAGCATAAAGCAGACACCTTGGCGCGAAGTTGTCTGGTGATGATTTATTCTGTTAATTGTTTACTGAGCTCTTGAAGAGAAGTTTAATACTCTTTGTTTGAGTTTGACGGCCTGCTAAGGTAATACAAACTTTAGTAATTGTCTTTTGCCGGCGACATAGAAGCGACGATGCCCGCTCGTAGCTAACTTACTCAATTTACTTTTAAAAGTGTATTGGTTTGGGCATTCGGCGGCCTCGTAAATAAGTACCTTACGAGCTGTCATCGCCAGAACTGACTGCACTCTCAGTGCAGCGCTGCAAAATTCCACGCTGCCGATATTAGCGCTATAGTGTAACGGAACGTACAACGTTGTTAAGTTATTTTTGAATAAATCGTTTTTTTAATTTAAAAGCATTAAAAATTGAACACAAATATTTCCGTGTCAACCGTAGTCAACCGTGACCATGGGACCTGTAAAAGGCCCGAAACGTCGGTTTGTTTGAAAAAACAAATATACGCGATTTAAATCCGGAAAAATAGTTTCATTTCCTATGTGTAACAATCGCGAAAACCTAAGAACTCGACACAAATATTTCTTCAACAAATATATCATATTTTTTTAAATAATAATTGATTACAAAACATTAAAAGCACGATTTACTATAGACAAAGTTCGTTATAAATCTATGGCAGCTTACGTCGCATTTTAGAATGATGGAGACGCAGAGAGGGGGGGTGCGGTAAACCGATACCAGCGCCGGCGCCCGCCTGTCAGATAGCGCGATAACGTCCTCAGAGCCGGTCCACACTCGGCTTGGCCGCGCTCCCGATATAAAAAATCCGTTACGTAACTTTAAAAATACATTTTTTCTTCCAATAACATTTAACGTACGTAAATAGTTGTGAAAGGGAAAGTTCCCGCTTTAGGGTAAGTTGAATGACACACAAAACACTTGTAACGCTTTTATTTGCTAATTTTCATGTTTTGTATTGTACCAAATTGTACTATGTCGTTATTGCAGCTCTTTCTACGATTATATAGATATGTACCATGTATATTTCAACCTTAGTACTATACGGTTTGAGAAATTTTGAAGATTACGTCATCATAATTTCAAAAATTAACGAACAAATTTAATTGTATTTTTTCACCAGACGTTGTTTTCTTCGGCTTATTTTATTCTTTTCTAACAATAAGCAAACGTCTCAGCCTTCAGCCTTACTAGGTACCCAAATTCTTGATATTGTCTATTTTTTCACAATTTAAACTGCCACCGGCAATCGCTACCACGTAGGTGCTCTTCTCTAATTCTCTTTTGCCGTCGGTGGACTTTCAGAACGGAGGCAAAAGGATTATTACTTCGGATTAAATTACCTTCGGACTAAGTTACCTACAGGTTGGAGAGTTTTCTTCGGGCTGAAAAACTACCTTCGGGTTGGCAATTGCTACCTTTGCTGAGCTTCCTTCGGGCTCATACACCTGGAGCTTAACTACGTCCGGACTAGGACGAAACAACATCTGCTGAACGACTACCAATTGCTGCTCGTCCTGTGGCCATTCTTCTGCGCCGACAAATATACAGAGGAGTACCATACTCGCAAGCGGAAAACCTAAGGTCTTAAGGCACAATACAACGGCCCGTACTAAATTTATGTACCTCTTTTTTAAATTTAAATTTTAAATTGTAATTTATTTTTTTATTATTACAATTAACTCAATTTTCGGATTCCTTGGTTTAATTTTCTACCCTCATAGGGAAAATAAACCTAGGGAATCGAACCCGGTGCAATAGTCGCTGAATAAAGCGTCCACTTTTATGCCCTCGCTTACCTCTGCAACTACAACCACCTTTTACAATGATTCAAAATGTCACAAGTCACAATTTTCCTATTATATTTTCAGTCTGTGTGTATGTGTGTGTGTGTGTGTTAACTGGGCGCCTTGTATTCAATCGACAAGCGTACCGAGAGGCTTATAGGTGACTCGAAGATACAAGAGGCGAATTTGTAGAGTCTTGAACGCCACCCTAAAGTTGCCTGCTTATCGATATTCCACAGGATATCGCGGACAGTGTGCGATAGAATTACACGATTTAATTCCACCTTCGCCTTTCTAACACCGGGAGACTAGACGTAGGCTTGGGTTCCACCCCTATGTTGTGAATTCCAAAGTTTCGCACGAAGCGTTACGCTTCCACATTTATATGGCGAACGGCGATGGAGTAAAATTCCCTGAACGTTATAACTTGGGCCTTTTCAAAGTGAGAGTGAGTAGGCATTATTTAGGCATGCATGCTCCATCGTTGACCTCATCGTCACTTTCCATCAGGATTTTTTTTAATTTTCCATGTGCCTGTAACGATTATGTAAGTGTGAGTTCAATGAACATTACTCTAATAGCTAAATTATAATATATATTATTATAATTTACAGAGACCCTTAAACCGTACAATGTGACGCTGTCGCGGCGGACGACGTCGGTGTTTAATCAAATGCAACCCATTCATTGGCCGCTTGTATCTAATGTCTGTCTTGTCCTTACCCCGTTTAGGGCTAGTAGTCACCGATAGTAGGCACTTAACAATTCAACCCAGCAAGAGAGTGTAGCTGCGATTTAAACGCCGAGTAATGCAGAACTTTATAGTGTATCTTCAGTTTTTCACTTGTCTATCCAGTTAGGACATGAGTGCGCTTTGAGGGGTTATTAGTTCACCCGCTCCGAATCTGCCGCTACACAAACCGTGCCTCTGACCTTTTTTATACGACGAGGACTAATTCTGTACGTATACCTTATTTTTTTCTGGACTTAGATGAAAGTTAAGATAAATATTGGTAGATACACGGTACACGCCATTACACGCTCAAAAAGTGGCACCGTCAAATTAAGGCATAAATCGACGATTCGCCTTCGTTCGCTCTCATTCGCTTGTTGTCCGTGCGCGCAGTATTACTTTCGCAACGCCCAAGTGCGAAGTAAAAAATTGTAAGTATATTATACACTAAAAGTGCAAAAAAGATGGAGTGTCATACGTTCAGTAAGTATACGCTTAAGTGAAATTATTTCTTAATTTTCTTTTTATTTTGAGGCAGCTTAATCATATTTTTAATATTTTGTTTATTAATTAACACCTCTACGTTCAATTAACGCATCTATTCTTCTAATCTCGTATGCGCCGTTCATAAGCGAACCGAAATGACAATAGTGCTTCAGAATCATGATTTATTATCTTCAATGGGAAAGGATTTAAGAGAACAAAAAGAGCCAAACCTACCATAGAGGTACACGTTCCGTATAATCCGAGCGAATTACATCACTCTTTGCGACTACTTGCTAAATAACTAAAGAGGTATACGCCTATACAAGGAAGTTGGCGCAAGGATGATATTTGGGTTTGATTTTGTATGGAAACATGTATCTACTAATATATTTGATCGAAGACTATAAATCACAGTCATCCAATTATGAACAAATAGGGATGGTCAAGTACCACCGGAAGCACGTTCTCTTACGCTGCCCAGGCACGACCCTCGTCGCTTTGCGCCCCCGCGCCGCCGAAGCGACGCGCCCTCTCCACTTGCTCGTATTATCACACTGTTTGTTTTTAATCTCTCGGTGTTTGTATTCGTGAATGTCAAGTATGGGATAATAAGCTCCCTCGTAACTCTCGACTTAATAACCTCACTCAGCATTATTAATGTTTTAGTTTTTAGGTCTGCGTACCCGCTACGAACATATTATACTCATGGGTGACTTCAATACCTGTCTTGTTAAGAGTGACTGCCGATCGAGGAAGTTGCTTTCACTCTTCCACTCACTTTATTTGAACTGCCTCGAGTTGTGTCCCACTCACTTTCCGCATAATGGTCAACCTTCCCTTCTTGATGTGATCGTCACTTCTTCTCTTGAGCCGGTTGATTCTCATGGACCGTTTAATGCTGCTGCTTTTTCTTCACACGATTTAATTTATGCTTCGTTCGAAATTCGTCCACCTAAGCGCAGACATAAAACCATAATGCTCCGCAATTAAGGTAAAATAGAGAAAAATCTTTGATGATGTACTGAATTCTGGTTGGGAGCTAGTATTTAGAGCGGAGGACGTGAATGAAATGGTTCAAGCTTTTAATTCTATTATTTTGACCATCTTTGACAGGCATGCTCCTCTTCAAGTTGTCCGAGTCAAACACTTCCCCGCCCCTTGGCTCACGCCAGATTCAAGGAGGTTATGAAGAGGCGACAGGGCACGTATCAGATTGCGGAAGAATCCAACCGAAATCAATAGTAGGTCCTACATCGAGTTACGTAACCGCTGCAACAAGCAAGCGCAAGCAAATGCAAGGAACGCCAGGCGTAAACATATTCACTTCACTATCGAAGGTTGTCCGCCTACTAAGATGTGGAAATATTTGAAGTCTCTGGGTATCGGTAAAGCTGGTCATGTCTTTCCTTTCAATGTCGATCTTAACGCGCTGAACAACTACTTGGCATCTTCCCCAGTATGTTTAGTTTCTGTCATAAAATCTAGAACTTTATCTGTCCTGGCCGGTGCACCTTGTCTTGCTTCAGACTCTTTTGATTTTGGGAAGGTTACGACGGCAGATGTGTTGAAAATACTGAAGTCGGTCACCACGAAGGCAATGATGGAAAGACGGTAATGATGGTTTCAGTCTTGATATGATCACTCCAATACGGGACCGAGTAGCTCCTATCCTAGCTCATATCCTTAACTTTTCCCTTTCCAGTGGCGTGTTTCCCACTGAATAGAAACAAGCCCATGTAATTCCTCTCCATAAAAAATAAAATCTTTCTTCTTTCTCCCATTACCGCCCTATCTCCGTACTTCCTGTATTGTCCAAAATTCTTGAGCACTATGTCCATAATCGACTCACTAACCACCTCCTACGTTACGATATTTTCAACCATCTGCAGTCTCGTTTTCGAGCGGGCCATAGCACGGTTTCTGCTCTGGTGAAAATCACTGATGACATTCGTCTCAATATAGAAAATTAAAAATTTACTGTCCTCACTTTGTTGGATTTCAGCAGAGCAGTCAGTACTGTTGATTTTAATTTGCTCGTTTGTTTCGTTCGTATTTGTTTGGTCGTTCCCAGCTCGTAAAGACCGGTGACATGCACTCGGATGGTGTAGCCTTACGGCTGGCGTTCCGCAGGGTGGGGTTTTATCTCCTATACTTTTTCCGTCTTTATCGGTGAAATTACATCATCACTCACGTCTTCTTTCCATCTCTATGCTGATGACCTTCAAATCTATACTGCAGCCCGTCTTGAAGATGTAGTTACAGCTATCGGCACATTGAATTCCGACCTACAAATGGTTTCGGTATGGGCTAAGAACTACGGACTTCTTTTAAATGCACAAAGTCCCAAGCCATAATTATTGGCAGTCGCCATTCCATCTCCAAGTTAGAGTCTATGGTGATGCCCAATTTAGTTTTGAATGACACCATTATTCCTTTTTCCACTTCAGTTAAAAATTTGGGCATCAAAAGGGATCAGACACTTTCTTGGTGTTTCTTTTCTCGGCATGTCGCCAATGTAAGTCGTAAAATCTCCCTACCAAGTTGCGATGCCTGTCAAGGTTCATGTGTATGTAAATGTATAAGTATATTCTTAAGTATATTTCTATGACGACAACACATGTAATGCACTTTTAAATAAATAAATAAATAAAATCTTTGCATCACTTCATTCCGTCAAGCGGCTGCAGTACTTTCTTCCTCTGTCTACCAAATTTATGCTCATACGCACTCTTCTTTTTCCTATTCTGGACTATGATGACGTCGCCTATCTTGATCTTTCGGAGGACCTTCTTAATAAATTGGAGCGACTGCAAAATCAATGTATCAGGATTGAAAAAGTACGACCACATTTCCAAGTTTAGAGATGAGTTGAAGTTGTTGCCTATTCGTTTACGTAGAAATGTTCACATTTTATGCTTCATCTATAAAATCCTGTTCCATCCCGCTTCATCTAGCTATCTACGTGAGCGTTTTCAATACAGTCAGGCTATGGGTTACCGCCTGCGTTCTGGCACCAATTTGTCCCTCGTCCTTCCACAACACAGTTCCCAAAAATATTCGGACTCGTTCACAGTAAATGCTGCCCGTATATGGAACCTTCTCCCAGTGATTCGTATGTACATTTGATATAATAAATTTATCTGTGTATTTATTGAGTATAGTATATTCTATTTCTTTACTTATCTATATTTAGTGTCATTCATAGTATAGAAAAAAAGGGGAGATATGTAATGACGCTATGTAAGATAGGGTGCCGCTGTCGCCACTCTTTAGCTTGTGTGCAATTCAAACTTTACGCTCTATTATCTACTACCATAACTTAAAGATTTTGATTGGGTAGGGCTTAAAAAGTGAAAACGACGTAACACAATTTTAAAATTTAACAAAATTAAACTTACAGTTACTTGAGTGATAATTATTTTGCAATATTTCAGTATTTTTTTCGTCCTGGTTCAGCCAGTCACCATCAGGTGGCGTTTTAGTAAAAATGCTATTGGTATGTAATAGCTAACTATTACACGTTAGATGGCGCCGAAACTCATTTTTCGTTACACTAAGAAGTCAACGAGCGGTTTTCACCCACGCTTGCCGCAGGACCGCGGCATCTGTAGAATGTGATAGTTAAGTATGCAAAATTAGTAGCATATTTCACGGCGCGTTTTATGCCTGTAGCGGTGACGCTTGCTCGCGGTTGCCGCTGCGGGGTACTAGCAAAACCGCCCAGGACGCGATCACCTGCGCGCTTGGCGGCCGTCGTCACTCGCGCACTTTGGCGGTCGGTTCAGGCGCAATGTGGTGCAGGCGCACGCGGGATGAGTTCTCTATTAACCGCGCGACTTGCGATTAACTCCCATTAATTTCGCGGTCCGTTCACAATCGCAACGGTTTCGTGCCCGCAACCGCGGCGGCTACGTGCCCCCTCAAACTTGCAGGGTCGTGTGTGTTGAAATAAAATCGCTGTCCCGCAGCACCGGAGGGCGCAGATGGAAACCGCTCCGTGAATTGTTAATCTTATTAACCTTAAACTGACGCTACTCAACGAGAGATGTGGTACTAACCTAATCGATAGTTAGAAACCATGTAGCTGTTTCTAATATTAAAAAAATATTCCATTTTTCATACCATACCTATACTAGTAATGGTGTATTATTAAATTAAATTATGTTGTTTTTTATGAAGGACTTATGTAATTTTCTATAATTGTTTCTAATTTATTTTGCACGCACATGCATTAAATGCATATGCTATGGAAATTTAAATAACGTCAGAATTAGTAATAAGAAAACCAATATTTCGATTTTCCTGCAGCTTCAATCCAACCTTCTCTTATTTTGAACTCATTGAAAAACTTAAAAATAAAAAATTCTCCACGTTTAATCTACTAGTACAATAGAATTTAAATATCTAAATTATCTAAAACAAACAACACATATATTTTTCTTCAAGCAACAGCAACATACAAATTGATATGATATTTGAACACCGTCAAGTGGCGCCACTGCAATAAACTGCCAAATTTGAACGCTCCGAGTATTTTAATTGTTTTAAATTGTTTAAACATTCGAAAGTTTATTAAACCTTAAATAATATTTAAATCTGTGACAAAATTATTCAGTGTTTGTGAAATACGTGAAAAAAATCAACTAACAATGGCTCCACCATCGAAAGCAGCCCTTGACAGGTTAGTAGAAGTTATTTCAAATTTGGAAGTAAAAGTCAATGATTTGAGTATCAAATTAGATCTATGCTATGACACTATGAAAACTCAAAACACATACATAGCAAAACAAGATGAAAAATTATCAAAATTATTGACAAAAATGGACAATTTGAAAATCTCAACCGACACGACTACCAACAGACGCAAAAACAAGCGTAAAATCAAGTCAATTACCTCACATGACTGTAGCATAATACAGCAGCAACACACTTCCACTGTCACAAACATCATGTCCAGTATTCCACAGAGACTTAGTGTTCCACTGACCCTAGATGATTCCGGCCCTCACGGAATTACCATAATTCAGCAAACGCCTGACAAAACCAATCACAACCACTCCACTGCAAACCACAAGTCACATAATATATCAACTCCACATACATCAACCCCTGACACCAGAGAGGTTCATCGTATTAACACCACTAGACCTCTCAACAAAAAGACAACCGGTGTTAGGAGGCTTGCGAGCGGCACCACCACGCATTGGTACTCTACACTTATTCAATTTTAGCGTCGACACCACATTCGAAGATATAAAGCAGCATCTACAATCTCGGCTGCGAATTAGTGGAGTATGCTGTGAACGGCTGCCGACACGCGGAGAGTACGCGTCCTTTAAATTAGAGGTGCCAGCCAACAAAGTCCAATCTATACGAGATCCTGGATTATGGCCCGCCGGAGTATCAATTAGAAAGTTCAATACGATCACTCCAAAAAACTTAAGAAAAACACACGCGCGGCACGATCAGGGATAACCTCAAAACCGAGACACAAATCGAACATAACGATCTTACACCAAAATGTACGTTCTATTACTGGTAAAACGGGACTATTGAACATAATTTTAAACACACACGAACCTGACATACTTGTATGTTCTGAAACCTGGTGCAAAAACAATGAAATACTACGCGTGAAGTTATCTGGGTACGAGCTCGCAAATTACTACTGTCGCCCGCGCATCAACCACGGCGGTGTAGCTATGTTTACAAAGCCAGGAATCTTATTTAAACAAAGAACGGACCTACAGAGTATTGGTGTTGAATATCATTGTGAAATTTGTGTAATTGAACTGTATTCGGAAAATATTGTTATTGTGGGTATTTATAGAACTGGAAACGGAGATTTTAAACAATTTCTATATTCAATAGAAAAATTATTGTCAACAATATTTGACGAAAATAAAAGGTTAATTTGGTCGGCGACATAAACGTAGATTATTTAACCGACAACTCGGACAGGCGATGCCTAGACGACCTATTGAGTTGTTATAACACAAAAAATATTGTCGATTTTCCTACACGCGAATGTGACACTTGTAGCACTCCTTTGGACTGTGGGATAGTTTCGAGCGATGACTGTAATTGCATAACCGTTTCTCCTTTAGATACGCCGATAAGCGACCACAACGCACAGCTATTCGTATTACCTGTTACGCAACACAAAAATGTAAACAAATTTATACATCGACGTATCTTTGCAGAGGAGTCTATTAATTTATTTTATATGGACATTTATAATTATGATTGGAGTTTCATTCATGTGACTGATATTAATATTAATGAAAAATTTAGTTCATTGATAAGAATAATAACTTATTATATTTATATTCATTTTCCTATTAAAAAAATATCTTTAAAGAGGAATACTATTCCATGGGTGAGTGAAGAACTTAACCACCACATTGCAATGTATAATAATTTCTGCTCAATGAAACACCAATTTCCACATGATAATGTTTTAAATAAATGTCTCCAACATCATTCAAATTTAATAAAATCTATGAGTTTGCGTGATCGTCGTCTGTTTAATGATAATAAGATGATGTCTACTAAAAACTCGAGTAAGGTAATGTGGCAGATTGTGAACGATGAGGTTTCAACTAGGAATCACCAACAAAACGTTCGACTGACTCACAAGGGAGACATTGTGCCTGTAGACAGATACCTGACTACTTCAATGATTATTTTCTTACAATAACTTCAAAATTACATCTACACAATAATAAAGAAAAATCAATGTCATTTTTAAGAAAATGCGTGGGTGAATGCGATGTTCCGCAGTACAGCCTTCCAACTGTCACTCGTGACTCGTTGGAGGGGGTATAGAGAGAGAGGGGCATACGTCAAAAACGCTGGACATATACGATATATCTATAAATATATTAATGTCGGTGTGGCCAGTGATTGGAGACATACTCGTTATTTTAATAAATGAAATGTTTAGAGAAGGTATATATCCTGATATTTTAAAAAGTACTCGTGTATGTCCAGTGTTTAAGGGGAAGGGGGACGTGACCCATGTTGAAAGCCACAGACCGATAACCATAGTTCCGAATATATCAAAAATAATAGAATCTATTGTATCAACAAGCATTATGGATCATTTCGAAATGAACGATTTGTTATCAGATAGACAATATGCTTATAGGAAAGGTAAATCCACCGTAGTTGCAGCACAAAATATAGTAGATTCTATTATTACCAGTATAGATGATAAGTATAAAACTGCAAGCATTTTTTGTGACCTAACAAAGGCGTTCGATGTAATTGAAAATGATTTATTAATTCAAAAGTTAGCTGTGTATGGCGTCAACGGAGTCGCCCATAACCTATTAAAGTCTTTTTTATCAAACAGACGGCAAACGGTTCAGGTCAGTACAAACGGTACAACAACTAGGTCAGCGGCTGGTGACGTCACCATTGGCATTCCACAGGGATCCGCCCTAGGTAATACACTATTCCTGGCATTCATCAATGATCTGCCATACTTTATATCAGGGGGTCTTGTGGTTCTATTTGCGGACGATACAACCGTTATAGTGTGTGCTAAAACCTACAACGAGTTGGAAGAAAAATTAGCCTGCACGTATGAGCAGCTGTGTGAGTGGTTCTCTGCGAATGGACTTATTCTTAACGAATCGAAGTCAAACCTTATGTTGTTCTCAGGAAGAAATTCTATAACAAAGCCAATTATCACCTCCATTGTTCCATTATGTAACACCTGTAAATTCTTGGGTTTAACGCTAGACTCAAATTTGAACTGGAAGTCACATATACAAACTCTGTGTCAAAAACTTGGAAGTGCTGCATACGTACTGAGGAAACTGCGTCCTCTTGTCTCCGATGTGGTATTGAGGCAGACGTATTATGCATATTTTCATTCGTTGATGTCTTATGGCATCACACTGTGGGGTAATTCAACTGAGTAAATTAGGGTATTTATTCTTCAAAAACGTGCACTAAGAACAATAGTAGGCATAAAAAAGGGTCAGACCTGCAGAAACCTTTTTAAGAAATACAATATAATGACCATGTACTCACAATATATTTATGATATAATAGTTTATGCGCGTAAAAACTTGGCTACTTATGAGCGACGTACGGGCGGAGGCCGAGCGTTACGAAACGCGGGAACACTAAAATCCGTTGCCCACCGTACCGAACTCGCAACTAGAAATCCGCGGGTAATAGGTCCCCGATTCTACGAACATCTACCCACAGACCTGAAAAGTGTTAGAAACGATGAAACGTTTTGTACCCGACTAAAAATCCTTTTATTGGATATTGAATTGTACAGTGTCGATGAGTTTCTTTTGAAACAATTTTAATTTTATTTTATTCGACAAGCAGTAGTTATACTACTTTATTTTATATTCATTATTATTATTATAATTTTATTACTGACGATCATAGTTATCCCTTGACATTGTATTTCCAATTGTAATATTGTGACATTGATAACGTGAAATAAACGATTCTATTCTATTCTATTGAAACGGTTGTCCGAAATATGAGTTGTGTTAAAGTTACTCGAAATAAAATGTTTAGTAATAATAATAATAAAATAAAAGAAATAAAATTAACGTGAATGTTTTTCGCTTCGATATTTTAGGGACTTTAATTATAAAAATCATAGTAAGAAATTCAAACATTTCAGTAAAATTTTATTGTCGATAAACATCAGTCATCGTAAATGAACATCACTATATTTGAGTCTGGAAATTTCTATGGAGACAAATAGAAAACATTGAATAATAACAGAAATAGTAACTAAAAATGCAAATAGCCGTTATCTCACTGGTTTTAAAATTTTTGTCTTCAGTCAAATTTTTACAAGGTGTATCGCTACAACTTGGCATTTTCACGTTTTACAAGAGATCTTGTATGTACAACGATTGCCATGTCACTGTGGCGATGTTTGTAGGCGCGTCACCTCGATATAATCAAAATGATATGCGTCACGAACCACGCCCCCGTACCAAATCTCCCCTTTTTTCTATATCTATGGTGCCACCCCAAAAACCAACTTTCCTCTCAGATTTTCAAAGGTTAGTTGGAAGAAATCGCTTTATGGGATAAGCTCGCCTTTGTACACAAATATTTAAATTGTTTCTGAAAATTTGTAAGTTACTTTGTAGTACAATAAAGTGTTTAAATAAATAAATAAAAACCATGTAGAAAATTATCAAAACCAAAATAGTTACGGTATAGATGAGCTTCCACCATCACTAATAAAAGCGTGCGAGAATGACTAGCGGTTCATGAGTAGCGTGTACTACTACCAAACACGCTACTCATAAACCAATCTTTTGATGAAGGTGTTTTACCGGATCTATTAAAAAAGACTATAATAAAGCCGAATCACAAAAACGAAGATAAAACAAACCCAAATAACTACCGTCCAATAGCGCTTTTACCAACATCGTCAACGCTCTTTGAAAAAGCAATGTGTGATCGAATATACAAATACTATACAAATACGGCTTTAGGAAAAAACGCTCAACAGTTCTAGCAGTCTACAAATATGTCCGGGAAGCACTTAATTTAATCAACGACAGGAAGTATGCAGTTGGCCTACTATTAGACATGTCGAAAACTTACGATAGGGTCCAACACGCCATATTACTGGGTAAATTACAAGAAATAGGAATACGCGGATTAAGCTATAACTGGATTGCATCGTATCTTAAGGATAGGGAACAATTTGTCGAAATTGAAGTCGAAGACTATAAAAATACAACAAAAGAGATAGTAAACTTTCGCTCTGACAGCAAAATAATAAATAAATAAATATCTTTTATTTTCAGACACCATAGGTCCATAGTTTGTTAGTAAGCAACCTTATACT
>NW_020653337.1:182092-203396 GCF_003589595.1 Hyposmocoma kahamanoa
TTCTTGCTCGTTCTTCTCAGGGAGGTCAGCGTAGTGAACGAGCAGTAGCTTAAATGTGACGTTTTCAAGTGTAAATTTATTTTACCTATGGAATAAATAATCTTTGACTTTGACTTTGACTTATAATACTTAACCAGGTAGTTCCTTAACTTACTAGGCAACACTGCACGGTTTTTAGAGAAAAAAAAATGTTTTGTCATTGATACTCCCTACCAGGTTACAACCGCCATTTATATCCTTATTCCTTTTTCGTGCGTGGCAACAAGCACACCTCCACAGCTTCGCTAAAATGTCAAAGCGAACAAACTTAGAAAAAATCGGATATCATAAAAGTAAACAAAAAAAACTTGAAAAATATAGACGCCAAACGTCGTCAGCGTTATAGGATCATAATATCATCGGACGAGTCGGACATTGATCAAGGTAAGATTTTTCTTACGCTCATAAATAATGAAAAAAAAAAAAAAATTTATTTTTATTATATGGCACTACTTGCTACTTCCGCAATGATAAATGTTCGCTTTCATATGTCGTAAATGTGAATCTAACCTACATTTAATAAAATATCGGGTTAATTGCGAGTTATACCCGATAACCAAATCGAAAATAGGTGGATCAAAATCTGAACAGCTATACTAATATGTGCATTTTACATGATTTATAATAAAACTGCCCTGGGGGTTAACCGCGAGTTAACAACGATAACGAAATCGACTGTGAGTCGATTTTAATTTGAACAATATTAGTTCCTACGTGCTAAAATTATACAATAAGTAAAGAATTTTTTAAATAAAATTACGTCGGGGCTAACTACGAATTAACCATAATAACCAAATCGACTGCAAGTCGATTTAAATTTGGACAATATTAGTTCCTACGTGCTAATATTATACAGTGTGTTGATTTGTATTCTCGCCATTTTTAAGAAATTAATAATTGAAATAATGATAAATCATCTAAAAATATTTAAAAAATTATTCTGTTCAATATTCTGGCTAATTGTATCTAGTAAAGTTTTGCAAAATTGTCTCAAGTCTTATGCACCACGCAAGGACAGTGACCCCACCACCCGCTTCACCGAGCGATACGTAATCTTTCTCGATCGCTTATTTACCTATTATTTTAATTATGATTATGTGCTAGTATTGTTGTAATTTACTATTTATGTCATTAATTAGAAAAGTTCACTGAAAAAAGTTTTTTGTAACTTAGATTTGGTACTTACCAACTTTAGGTCACATGAAAGTATTACTAGAAGTGCCTAGCTCCACAGCTAGTGGATGCCTCCGTACCAGAACCACCACCCACTATGCAGAGATTCGCACGTGAGTTTTGTTTCAACATTAGACTTCACAACTTTGAAAGCAGAAAATTCGACACTCGTATCCTCTTTAAATAAATTTACGCCGGGGTTAACCGCGAGTTGACCACGATAACGAAATCGACTGCGAGCCGATTTCAATTTCAATAGTGTTAGTATCTACTGTAGCATAAGAGGGTCAAGAGCTACACTGGACTGGGGCTGGGCCCCAAATCAGACGTCAAATTTTACATTTACTAAGAGATGATCACATATAAAAAGGAAAACAAAAATATACTACTACAGGAATTAGAAAATGTTCAAGCTACACATTACGTAAAGAAGGGAACACAAAGGATACGCTACTGTTATAGTTCCGTAACACTGCTAAATTAAAATAGTCGAATAGACTGACTAAAGGAGGTAATTAACAATAATAATAATTTAATGTAAAGCAGCAATTTAGTCACAATACGGCTTCACAGTATTAATTGTCCAGCAAAAAGAAGGACTATGGTCTAACGGTGTGGATCCGCAGCACAGGAAACTTCGTAATGTATTGAGGAATATGTGTATCAGTGGTTCACACCAACTAAAAAAGTTACACGAATCACACCGACAAATAGCACATCCGGAGTTAACTTTTTCGTACACTTCTAAGTGCAATATGTTGATTTGTTCATTTTTTCCAAGAAAAAACCACTCGTCAGTTTCTTTTAAACAAAATTACACGTTTCAAAATAACACTCCCAAAAAAAAATTTTTTTTTTTCAAAAAGAACTTAACCCGTGCCCGACTAAACCACAAAAAGATTCCAAACCAAAAAGACTAAGAAAAAAGATATTCGTGCAGAGCGTTATATACCGCGATAATAGAATAGAATAGAATAGAATTGAATAATTTATTTCGGACCATAATCCATAGTAATGTTAGTAATACAGTAAATGCACTACAGTATCGCGGGAGCCCCGTGATACTGAAGTGCATCCGGCTTATGAAATCGACTACGAGCTAGTTTAAATTATTATTCTTATCACTATATTATTCTAAGAAAAGTATATTTAAAATAAAAACAAGTCGGGGTTAATCATGAGTCAACTACGATAATAAATCAACTGCGAGTTGTTTCAATTTAAATCCAACAAACCTGCTATTAATAAGTGTTAACGAAACACCCCGTAGTTAAAACTCAATTATCTATCTAAAAAAATTCTAAAGAAGATCGTTAATATAATAAAATTACATTTTACTCGACAGCCACCTGCAAAACCAATATGCAGCTTCGCCAGCAATATAATTATGTAAACACCAGTGTGTGATAACCGGCATTAGGTTATCGCCAGAAAACATTAAAAAATGGCATATCGCAATTAAAAATTTAATTGACTTGGGAGCAGTGACAAAGTGCTAGAAAATGCTAAAATCCTAGAAAATATCAATACATTTCTAGTACTTTTTAGACCCAAAACGGTAGTAGTCGTTTCATGTTGAACATAACGTCCTTTAACAGATTTGTAACAAAAACTCATTTTAAAATGGAGGACTATCGAATTGCCTCAAAATAATAAGGATAATAATTTTATTTCGTACTTTACATAACGCAGGTCATGCAAAATGTTGCAAATAGTTAAAGACTTACATTTATATATACAGATTTACAATGATATATGAGCTTCCAACTCCTACACTAGGTATTAGACCTGTGTGTGATTGAAACCTCGCAGGGGCTTCATGGCCAAAAGATCTGAAAAAGGTGTATTCGCTGACATCTATCTGCAAAGCAGATCGAAAGTACCTCTGATTTCAGTATTACCTTGTAGTTCGAATGAAATTGAAACCTATGTTTTTACTGTTCTGCCATGCGGCTTGTCCATAGCTTTGTGTTTACCAAAATTATGAAAAAAGTTGTAAAACATTTGAGACAACAAGGATTTAAGTACGTGGTATACATAGATGATATTTTTATTGTATAACTAGGAGATGACTGTGATGATGCGTCAATAATGTTAATGCAACCATTAAGTTATTGCAATGTTTAGGCTTCACCGTTAATTACGACAAGTCTGTGTTAGAACTATGTTAAGTTTGTGAAATTCTCGGATTCAATTTTGATTCACGAAATTTAAGTATAAGTTTACCTTTAGAAAAACGTCAAAAAATATTTACCATTTAGTCATTGACCTAGGTCAATGCATTTAGTTTAAAAAATCATGAGGTTACCCCGATGCACCATACGTGAGTACGCTTAATTGATTGGTCCTCGTCTCAGCCTGCCCAGCCACTAGACAGGACTGGTTACGTACAAAATCACTGCAAATACAGAAATCTCTAAGTCTTCAAAAACATGACGGTAACTATGAAACAACAATTTATACTTTATAGAATATCGGAACCTCAAGTTTTAAATTAGAAATATAATATACAGATGCACCGCGCACCAACAGAAGGCTGTTGAGAAGAAGCACCATATCAATTACGTAGAATTGCAGTATTCTTGGTATTGGTGAGTGGACTGTATAGATGTATGCACTATGATGGAAACACCTTATATGCAGATAAAAACACGTTTAATTTGAAAAATTGAATATGAAACCGACCAAGGCAGCGCAGCGGAAGCAAATGCCAACATTTTGCTAAACTAAAAGAGTCGAAAAGTAAGTTATAAATCGAATATAAATTTAAAAAAAAATACAAAAACGAAGGACGCTGCGTCACAGCTGGTCGCCAACACTTGGGATTAAAAAGCTACGCGGCATATGAATCTGATTATGTCATATTGTTGCGAGTACGCAATACTAAGGCGATCAGTTAGATAAATCGCTTGGGTGGAATCCAATATCCCCACCTTAACGATTTATTATATTACGCATATTATGTAAACACAAAAGATAATCGCGCCGATATAGAATCTAGGAAGACTACTCCCGACACCGAGTGCGAGTTGTCCTCTCGCGCTCTACAGACCATTGTCAGAAGTTTCGGACTACCCGAGATTGATCTCTTTGCATCCCGCACCAATGCCAAACCCGCTATTTTTGTTGGAACCAGGTGCATTTGCCGTAGACGCCTTTATACTCAATTGGAGTTCCAATTTTTTCTACGCATTCTCACCCTTCTCTTTATTATTGAAATGCATACTCAAAATTATTGATGACGAAGCAAATGATACTCTTGTTTTTCCATATTGGCCTTTCTAGCCATGGTTCCTCCTGTTGGTTTCCGACATGATATATTTTAACCCAGCGCGCCTTTCGCCTCCCGAGGAGTCCCACAAGAAGCGATAACTTTAGTCTTGGATTCTCTTTCTGAAAATACACTTAGACAATATAATGTGTCCTTAAAACTCTAGTGGGAATTGCAATAATAACAGGCTAGATCCCTTTAACACATCAATGACATAAATAAATAAATTCTTAACGCAGGAATTTAATAAGTTCGTATGCAACCTTGAACAGCCATCGCTCTGCTTTATATCTTTTATGACCTGGAACAGGTTCTGACGCCCGAATAAAAAGATTATTTAAGGGCGCAATTAGATTCAAACTCATTGTACCAAAGTATAGCAATACTTGGAATCTCCAAGTCGTTCTTGCATTAGTTTCAACGTGGTTTCTCAACACAGAACTTCCTCTCGAAAAACTTACGAAATCATGTTATTTTACTTGCACTTTGTACTGCACACCCCGTACAAACTCTGTCATTGATTAAAAGGGAAAATATACAAACATATATATATATATATATGTTCAGATTACAATTGCAATACCTGATTTAATCAAAAGCAGGCGCCTGGTCGCAAACACCCCACATTACATTTTCCATATTTTAGAGAGAACCCAAGCCCTTATTTGCCCTGCCGCAGTTTTCAAACATTATATTTTGGTGGTTTGGTAACACAAAATAAAAGAACTGGACGTCAGGGAGCGCTTTTACTGACACACAGAGCTCCCCACAGAGCAGCCACGAGTCAGACGCAGACGTTGGATCCGGCGGGTGTAGATAATAATCTTCATTTCTAAAATTATTATATAATTGTACAGATTAAAAATGATGCTTGTGATCTCAGGAGAAGAGCCGTTAATAGTCCTTATCGATACACATTTTTAATAAAAATACAGTATAGTTATCGATTAAGCCTCTGGTTTTCAATGTACATAATATCAACGAGAAGCAAAACTGAATACTCTAAAACTCTACCTGGTTAAATATTATATCGAGAATGAAACGACGAAATATAATAGATGATCAGAATCTTTACTTCAAGGGAGGGAGGGTGTTGATTACAGCGTAGAATGAAGCTACTCACATAATAGTGATCGAACTTCACATCAAGAAATTCGTTTGATCATATAATACTATTTCGGTTTCTTAACAAGTCTATTTTTTATGTGGGAGGAGAGTTAGTCTACCGCACAACCTCCAAAATGCTGTCGGGCCACACCCGTCGTTAGTGAGAGCGTCTATCATATCTATAACCGGCTAGCATATCTAGGCTGTACTACCGGCCGTTCCTCTATCCACTACCCTGGGGACGCTCCTCCACGCCACGAGGGCCAGCGTGAGGACCACTGACGTGATTCAGTCTGTGGAATCCCGGGAATCCGAAGCAATAAAAGTAGGCCTCATGATTAGCCACTACAAAACGAAATATCTCCACATGAAGCGACTTAGAAACGTTCGCCAAACTCGTGAAGACCTTTATGTTGCAGATGCTGTCTATAAAGGTGTGGCCAAGTTCAAGTACCTAGGCTGCACTATAACAGATACCAACTCTAAAAAAAAGGATATAGAGAGGATATAGGGAAGAGGCTATATAGAGATTTACAAGACCGCCATGAGGCCCATTCTTACGTAAGGTTGTGAGGCTTAGACACTTACGCTTAAAGAAGAGAACAAACTCCTGGTGAAATCTGCAATCGGTAGAAGTGTTAAATATTGGTACATACCTTATATGGCATAGGAGACTGCACGCTATTATGCGTGGTAAGTACCTACGATACAGGACGAAACCTGTTTGCTTACAACGGAGCTGGACGGAGTTGCCGCACTTTGTGGCTCGTAGGCCGGGGACCCCTCTCGCACGCCTACCCGCTCGTCTTGCGTCGCCCACGTGACACAAATCTCGCAATCGATATCTTTTCAAACTAAATAAGTCCCATTTTTGTTTGTTGTAAATAATAGACATTACATTGCATATGCTTATCACTGTATATATGTATCAAATGAATTATTTAAGTATTTTATAAATATAAGAGAGCACACCATACTACATTAAAGAAATATATACGTAATTTATTTTAGTTTAAACGCGACACACACGTCCGGTACTCACTCGGTTTTAGGGTCCACCGAAAATCAGCGTCACAGCCTTGTCCCGGCGGTGACATTAGCTGAGTGGATCCTATTACATACGCCACAGCCGCGCACATGACATCTACTTAGTACAACAATAATGTTGACCAGCTTTGTGGTCGCATAATTATTTATTGCTAAGATTTTATTTTTAATTAATTTTATTTAGTTTTCTTGTTTTGTTATTCATTTTCTGTTTGTTTTAATTTAGTTTGTTTTAGTTTTAATTTAGTTCTGTTTTATTTTAATTTTTTTACTTTTTATTTTTTACTGTTTATTATTGTGTTGTGGTGTTATGTAATAAATGTATTCTATTCTATTCTAAATAAGAGAAAGGTTCTCAGGAAAATATTAGGGCCAGTCCAACGGGAAAACGGTAGCTGGAGAGTCCGCACTAACGCTGAAATGGAAGAGCTCGTTGCCCAGCCAAACATCATTGGCGAAACCAAAGCGCACAGACTTCGCTGGCTCGGCCATTTAGAAAGGATGGGAGAGGATCGGAACGTGAAGAGAGCCGCGGACCAGCGCGAATTACAAGCCATCAATTGGCGAGAGATTGCACAGGACCGAAGAAAGTGGCATCATCTCGTTTCGAAGGCCGGGACACATTTTAGATTGCTGAGCCAGCGGAGTTAGTAAGTATTGTAATTGGACATGCATAAAGAATGAATAATTAGTCAATTAATACGATAAAATAATAATTACTCCAATGTCAAACGACTTAACATTATAATGTTTCGTAATCTCCTAAAGGCACGCGTGCACACATCGCACACATATGATGATTAGTGACTATAAGACCAGTCTTCTTCTTCTTCTTCTTCTTATCGCATCGATGGCATGCTTGATACGTGGTTCGATTGTTGCCAGGGTGCGCCAAACGTGCAGAAAAGGAATGTTGCGTCGCGAGGGGAGACTCCTTCGGTGCACCCCGGGACTCGTTGCAGCTACTGTCTATTTCCACGCCTTTTGAAAAGTTTCTGTGCCGATTGGGAAATTTTACGTTTGATTTATAACTCTTCTACGGAGTAGAACTTTTATGAGTAATAAATTCAATCCGTTTTTATATTTGTAAATTTGCTATCACTTTTAAATAGGTCTGGTATTGCACTTTATTGTTATACGATTACAGCCAGGGCTGTAACAGGTTGCAGGAGATTATTTATTAATGTACTCGTATTTGCGGCGATTAATTTTATCGAATTCAAATAAAGATATATATTTTGATTTAAGAGGTGCAACAGGAATTAGATTATAAAATTTGTTGGACTTAATCCTATCTACTTAGTTTTTTCCCGTGGACAGAACTATACAGGCGTCTGTTTATCTACTTCCACGGGAACGTGTGGATACTTCATCAAGAAACATTGTTCTGTAAGAATATGTCGCTTTTGTATGATACTATGAAGATAGGTGGAATTTAATGTAGGTAAGACTTTCGTGGTTTTTCACTAAATGCCTAACACTCAACACGTAACCATGGAGCGTGGAACCGTTTCGAAATATAGGGAAAAGAAAATCATATATCATTCGTTGTATCTTGTTTGCTCCGGAGGTACACTGATCGGTGTAACCTGCTCACGACAAACGGCAGCGCCACATTGCTTCGAATGAGTTTTATAAGAACCGGTAGGATTGTCTGGAGTCACTATCTGCCATCATCTTTCCGTCGCCGGCCCATAACCCGAAAAATTTTGAACAGCTCGGGTTTATTTTAAGTTTTTTATGTGTTGCGTAAATTTCTTAATTTGGGGGCCGTAATATTTGATTTGTTAGTAGACGACGCGTCTCGAGTCGGACTTCGTATCAAGGGTCATTGCGATTGTCAGTAGAATGTTGTGTAGGCCTTTGATTTAAACGACACAATAACTACACATGTTGAATAATGAGTAAACTGACGTCACGGGTCTGTTTATAAGGTAGGGCGGTAGATATTTAGCCACTAAACGTTACCAGGGACGGTGCAGCCCGCCCGCGCCCGCTCCGCGCACGTTGTCCGGGGCCGCGACGCGTTGTGCATAAATTCCTCGGCCCCTGCCGGCGACGACGCGCTGCGGAACACGAGTCTTGCACTAATGTAATTCCTAATGGCGACGGCGGTTTTTCATGAGACGGTTATGGAACGCGGCAGCGATTCCATTGATGAATTCGAGCCCGATTGCTTGAATACACGACACGCGAGAATATATTTTATTCACTACAATAAATAATGTTCATATCATAAAGTTTGCAAAAATTCGCTGGTTTTCTACGTTCTATGCGAGACGTAGTCAATTCAAAGTTTTAAAATAATCTCGAAATTACAACATTTATGTACCAGAAAATGCTCTATTTGCCGTGATGAAGGTCTACCGCGTCGTATCAGCAGAGGTCTCTCCGCTTGCCACTTGCTCTTGACACACGCTACAAACTGTCAACTCTCAATGACGCAGCAAAAAATGCGGCGCTTATGCAGATTTGCGGCCGATTATGCACATTATGCGCTAACCGGCTGGTTGCGACACTCGCCGCCGAGTCGCCGCGGCCACGGAGCTGTCAAGCACGCACCGCTGACAGAGTGCCACTTCAATAACACAGGGTCATTATGCGCGGTCGCACCCTCATACTTAATAGAACAACAAATAAACAAGTTAAGGCAAGTTAAACTTACAACTTTACCTCGTAATTTAAGGCGAGGGAAATGGAAATTTTTATTTCAATAAATGTGCCAGACAACCACACCAATTGTCAGTTCTCAAATTAGAGATTTAATACCCAATACTATTGTTCTGATTAGAACAATGGAATTCACTCCGGGGCACTACCCTGAACAGATCTAATTTAGAAAAGTTTACATTCCAAATTAGATCGACCGGGAATCGAACCCGAGACCCCGTCGTCCTACGTCCACAGAGCAACTCGTTGTCGTTGGCGAATGAGGTCGTCGATAAGTTCGAAATAGGCACTAACAGGAGCGATTCCTCATTTGTTTTAATAAACTTAAGAATGCTTCACTCAACAGGTTCAACACACGCACATCCGGACAATGACGATACGAAAGTCCCAAGTGGATTCAACTAAACCTCGACTTGAGAATGTCGATCGTGCTTAACTTGAGCAACTCAATTTCCGAACAATAAAACTTAAAGTTGAAGTGTTACAATATGACGGAGGTAAAAGTTGTCTCAAAGTGAGTTTGACGTTAATTACGACGGAACACCGCAGGAGTCCGCGGGGGCGCGCCGATGGTAAGGTAGAGGAGGGGGTAATCAATCAAATGGTCGATGCCGCTAGTCATAGGACTAGCTACACAGTAATGCCACTTGAACTTGAGTAATATTACCTGATATGAATAGAATAGAATAGAATACGTTTATTTGCCAGAATACAGTAATGATAAAGATCTTAAATAAAATTAGGTACATTGTATTAAACCTGGAAAGCAGATGTACAAATATTAATTACGTGTTCGGTTTCTACTGTTAATTGCACTTCTATAGAAGAAATGTGTCAAAAGCTATTTTGTCAATTGTAATTTAAAAGTATATCCTTGCAACAATTTAATTTCATTCGGCAAATTCTTGAAAATAATACACACAAAAATACACATATTGAAGCACTTTTTCTTATAAATTTCTTTATGGCAACGAGGTTAGTAGATAAGATTCATATTTTTTGCTCTAGTCTGCCTTTGATTTTTGACAGTTTGCCTTAGTCTTCGTAGAGCGTAAACAAATCTATTTAGCTTCAAACAAATCCGCTCGGTGTGGTCTTTCCAGCTGAGTTGCGTGTCAATTGTTAATGTGAAATTGTATGATCGAAATGTCATAATTTTAGTTTTACTTATATTAATATTTAAGTCATTAAAGTTTATCCAATTTATTACATCTGCCAATGCTTTGTTTTTGTCGGTATTAAATGTCGCTTCATCTTCACATTTTATCATAATTGTTGTATCGTCAGCAAATTGTATACATTTATGGTTAGTTGCATGTGGGAAGTCGTTAATGTATACGATGAACAGTAACGGACCTAACACGCTACCTTGGGGTATTCTAGCATTAGTCGTTTAAATATTTGATCTAAAGGTTTGAATTAAGAAAAATATGAGCTTACTAGCATCTTTGCTGCTTTCATTATCTGAAAATTGTAGATAGGTACCTATGTACATATTAAATGCCCAAGACCCATGTTATTGAAGAAATTCTAAACGTTCGTTATCTTGGCGAAGTCAAAGTCAAAGTCAAAGATTATTTATTCCATAGGTAAAATAAATTTACACTTGAAAACGTCATATTTAAGCTACTGCTCGTTCACTACGCTGACCTCCCTGAGAAGAACGAGCAAGAAACTCTAGGGATTGCTCTTTTCAAATAAACTTAAATGCTATGGAATACACTTTGAATCAAATTTGTGTGGATTCTGGAGCCATGTCGTCTTTCCATACGTCTTTATCTAACACGTAGTCTTCAATTTTGTAATATGATTATTCGATCAAAATATTTTTAATGTAGTTTTTAAACTTAGGAAATGACAAACTTAATATATGCTCAGGAATCTTATTGTAAAAACGTATACAGTTCCCCATAAAAGAGTTGTTTACCTTGGTTAAGCGAAATCGTGGTACCATGAGTTTGGACTTAGCTCTAAGGTTAATATTATGGATATCTTCTGTCTTATTGGAATTATGCATATTTTTAAGGGCATATAAAATATTTGAGCTAATGTACTGTGACGCCACAGTCATGATACCAGTCTCCTTAAACTTTTCTCTGAGAGAAACCCGAGCGCCTAGACGGTACACAGAACGAATCGCTCGTTTTTGCAATACAAATATGGTTTGAATATCTGCCGTTTTACACCACATGAGAATTCCGTAGGACATTTATACTATGGAAGTAACTAAAGTAAACTAGTCTAGCAGTACTAACATCGGTAAGCTCACGTATTCTGCGGACTGCGTACGCAGCGGAGCTTAATCTGCTGGCCAAGGAAGATATACATATGTGGAAACCATTGAAGTTTACTATCTAAGGTCACTCCCAAGAAGACTGCTTTATTAACAAGGTCTAACTTTTCTCCGTTTATTTCTATGCTTGGACTAGTCGATTTTACGTTAAGTAATTCAAATTTAACACATTTTGTCTTCTTGGCATTAAGCAATAAATTGTTAGCATTAAACCAATAAACTACCTTAGAGAGGGTATCATTACAATTGCGATAATTGAACTACATGAAAAATAAGAGCTGTAAGAATTGTATTCTCTGTAAACTTTACAATACCAACTGTAAAGTAACTTTTGCGTGGGGACATCGCGCAATTACCCGCTGATTGTCCCCGCGGATCTAACGGCTGTTTGGAGAGGCCCCTCCGCATGGACCGACTCGCCCGCAGCCACATCTGCCGTTATTTGTGTTGCCGAGGGATTTAAATAGGCACATTTAGTTGATTGATGTGAACTCTCACAGATAATAGAAAAGGGTAGGTAGCCAAGATTAATACTCGGACACAGGTTAAGCTACACAAACCGCCACTTTTTAAGAACGAAGTATAAATGCTATGTATTACATAAATAAAGTGCTATATTGAACAAAGAAATTTGCAGATAGTATGTTTTTAGGTGTGTCCCATTTTTCTGCAACCATTGAGCATCAAAAATAAATAGATACCTACAGTGAATGATATAAGTAATGCAGAAATGTTTATTTACAAAGAGCAATCCCTAGAGCTTCTTACTCATCAGGGAATCTTGTTACGAATGGTCACTAGTGTTTAACGTCTGTGACGATTTCAAATATATGAAATAATAGATATATGTATTTGTGTTTGTATTAGAACATGAGCAGACGAACGCCGGCCGCGGGCAAGCGGAGGGCGTTTGACAAATACCAGCTGCTCATTAGCGTACCAGCTCTTATTGCGTTCAAAGAAACGCGGGACTCGTTAATGACCAGAGGTAATGCCGCTAGCTCTACCCTAGCCCCAAGCTGAGATAGAACTTTGGATTTTTAAATGGCAACCTCCCCAATGTTACAAAAGTTTCTTGAAATTTCAAAGTCTTGTTCTATGAGTAGTAGTAATCGAAACTCACGTCAAAATGCTTTCATCTGTTAATTACTCCGTTCAGTCTGTTCGTTGTACCAAATTTACAACAGAACCCTCGTCTCTGCAGTTAGTTGAACACTTCAAAACGTTCCAATTTCAAAGACTTTGTTGAAAGTGTTGAAACAATGTTTTGTGATTAGATAAGGGTTACTGTCGGTATTGGAGGCCACAATTATAATACTCGGCGATTCATCAATGATGCGGGGCGAAAAAGGCCGCGATATTCCGCCCCTCTTAAATATTGACGGTAAGGTTCCAATGGCCCGATTGGAACAAAGAACACTAAAACAAACAAAGAATACGCTACATGTGCCATAGTTAATTCCGCTAAACAAAGCCATACGATGCAGTGTCCCCATAGGGCGGCATATAACAAAGCGAACAGAGACATTTCTGTTTGACTGTAGTTCAACTGTTTTACGTGTCGTAACGTTGGCTAACGCTGTTCTCGTGAGTCAGGGGTTTCAAAAGTAAAGCGTCGTTTTTTATAATACCAAGTGACAGGACGTACATGTCGTGCGCCTGATGGTAAGCGACACAGTACTGTGCCTCTACCATGAGTTTACTGTGACAGTTGTCGCTGGCGACTGCGTAAATTAATTCACTATTTTGTATGGCATATGATACGGCGACCCAGCAGTTTCGAGAAGAAGTAACATTTTGTATACAAATGCTTTACGCTGTCGCTAGCGAGAACTGTCACAGTAAACCTACCATGAGGTAGAGGCATTGCTGCCGTTACTGCTTGGCGGCAGCTATATTTAAGGTGGCAGTACTTACCTGGACGGTCTCCCTTATCGAGGAGCTCTACTGCTACTATAAAGTCTTCATAGTGGCAGTAGAGCTTCTTCAAATTATTAGTATAGTGCGTTCTAAAAACAATAAAGCAAATATAATTGAAAATATTTTAAAGATTGAGCATGAACATTATTTGCTATTTTGTTCAACGCCTTCCTACTTAATGAGCCCAGGAGTGACTACTCCAGCCATATTCGAGGAGCTTATGGCCAAGTTTAAACTGAAAAAATGTATTGGAATTGAGTAAACCTACTTGGTCCTGTCAATAACATCTCTAAGCCCATTTGCGAACAATCTCAACTGGCGATCTGCCCAACTGTCGGCCCCGCGCCCCGCACCCCCGCCTCGCGCCTTCGCAGCTGTCAGTCGACCCTGCAAGATGCTCGCTGACCTGTGCATTACTTGCTAAAGGATTACTGATTTATTTCCACAGCTCGTAGCCCTATAAACACATAAGCATATGTATGCTCATACGTAATTGGAGGAATGCAATAAAGGATTGAGAATTAATTTATAATTGCAATTTGAAAGAGAAATATACCTATATACCTCGCAGGTCAATACCGTACATTCGCACGCGTGAGTCTTCCGCGCTTTGGTTCAATCGCGATCTCTGTAACTGTAATGGCTGCTAACGCCCGTCATCGACAAGCAGTGAGCAACAAATACACTACTGTACTCGCTACTTGACTACATATTATAGCAATTTAATCAAAGAAAGTTAGCTCGTGCGCACCCCGTAACCTAAAGACCGCGACTGTCGCCGAGGGTCTCGTAACTATATTTTTACTATATCCTCTTGATGAATACACGTTACAATCAGAAATTTTTTAACTACGACGAGTTTTAAACACCCTCAGGCCGCAAACTCGGAACAGCGCGTGACGCGTACCGCGGAGCGTCGTTTGGAGCGTACACGCTGCGCCACTGAACGTACTGACTTGCATTGAGGTGTCTTCGTCGGTTACAGCGTTTACAGTGTACTGTTAAGAGCACATCAAGCTTGACACTTTGGACTTTGCACCGTTCTTATTGCAAGCGGCATAGAGTTAAATTTAAACCTGTAGTGTCTAGCTTGACGTGCTCTCGACCCTGTACATTTGAGCGTCCTGTTCACTTATCGTATTTAAATCCATTAAGGCGTATTCGATAAAGTGTTTGCAAGGTTGGAGCATTTTCGCATTTCGATACAAGTGGTGCTTTATTCAGTGTGTCAAGATTTGCTAGTGAAAGAGGTTGCGTGTGGTTATAAATATAGAATGAGAAGTTATCGACGTATGTTTCGAAGTAAACGTTTTTTCAGATTTGACTAGTTTCATGAAAGACTGACAGCACGTTGGACTTATTTTATTTCATGAATAATGGATTATTTGAAATCCATGACTCTGGATATGTTTGCACCTAGTGTCATTTCTCTCCTGTTCCAGAAGAATCACATTCTCTAATTAAACATGAAAATGAGTGGTTATTAATTAACATTATGTTTCTATTTGTGAGGATCTGTAGGTAATTGGCTCTCAGTTGTTACTATTATTATATAAGTTAGCTTTAAGCCGTTGATCTTGCTTTAAGATAAATAAAAAAAATATTATTACCGAGTAAATAAATGTGACCAAAAATATTAAACCGCATTAACTATTTATTTAACGCGTAAAAATATTTGACCTCAAGATAGTAACGTAGGTATAAAGATAATAAGATAATGTGCAACGGGCGGCCTTATTGCTGTGTAGGAATTTCTTCCAGGAAACCTTACGATAGACATTTGGGATATGCAAAAGGGGTGCAACCAAAGAATACCAAATAAACTCATATACGTAGATATAAATATCCATACAAATATTATTAATACATAACAATACATAAATAGTAATATTAAATGCTTATATACTTTAAAAGGAATAAGGAAAATGAAGTATAAGTATAGGAAATAAATGAGAGGACAGTGGATAAAAAATACGAAACTTAGGAGTTGAGGAATCAAGAGAAGGGGAACCTTGAATCGATTTAGGGAAAGAATTCCACAGTCTGATCGCAGAAACAGTAAAGAGTTGGAATAAACATTAGAGTCAAGTTTACGAAGTCCGAAGATGATCCTCACATACATTTTGGAGCCGTTCCATTTATTGAGCAGGGTGACTGACAAATCCGGGTAGCAAACGTCTACGTAGTCCAGTACCGGATGGAGAACGCTCTGGGCCAAAGTAATTTTAGTTTTAGTGGGCAAAAAGTTTTTAAGCCTTCTCAGATAATAATAAAAATGCGCACCAAACACCTACCTGCCAAACTCAGCAACGTGGGGTTCCAAGTCAGACATTTATCTAAAATTACCCCCAAATTCCTGACTGTATCCAAAAAAGGAATTCGGATACCATAAAAACCACATCAGGCAAGGAGATAGACCTAGCTATACGACAAATGAACCAAGTGATACCTATAATGATTAATTAATTTAATTTGATAATGCATTGCTTAATTGTTTATTATTATAGGAAATGAAATTATTTTTCCGGATTCAATTCGCGTATATTTGTTTATTCAAACAAACCGATGCTTCGGGCCCTTTACAGGTCCCATGGTCTAGGTTGACTGAGGTGGTACAGTCATCAACCACTTAAGTCTAATATTAATGCAAATCACCCTATTTTTTCACTAGAGTTACAAAAGGTATTAATTAAATACCTTATTTTTAATTTTACAACGAAACATTCCAATTTACGCCAATTTAATATTCCACATTACGTTTACAAATTATTTTTTTGAATGAATTTTTATCAAGTTCAATTTATTATTAATTATTAATAGAAATTAGAATAAATTAAAACATATTAATTAGTACTGCAGTTGGATGTCTGTTTGGGATTTTTCATGAGAGAAGATGGTAATGGGAATTACCATTGAGGTACCTATCTGTATGGGTTTTCTTTCAAAATACAGTATGGCCTAAGGTGTTATTAGGATTTCTTAGGCCATGATGAGGAATTCTCAGTTCCTGAGACCCGTGAAATGTAAATAAAAAATAAGACAAAGATAATTAACCATATAGCGCGCCTCCTCGACCATAGACTGACGTCTGTCAAATAGATGTCAGATTGGTTGTCTTTTTCGCGTCATGGGCAGTCTTTCTGTCTTTTTGCTACTTTTCGGTGTCTACGTGTGCAATTTAGATGTGATTCTCGACCAAGGGTCAAGAATCCACCGACCAATCCACAAATCAAGGAAATCCTCATACTATAACCATGTCTTTTTTTAAATTTTTATGGTACCAAGTGACTGGAGGAACAGAATACTTAATAATGGAGCTCCTTGTGAAAGAGTTCGTGGCAAGTAGCAGTAGAGCTTCTTGTGACAGTTCGTCCAGAGAAGTACTGCCTATTTCTGCGCTATATGTCTACCTTACCTATTTCTGCCGCCAAGCAGTAATGTGAGCATTAATGCGTTCCGGTTTTGAAGGGTAAGGGTGCTGGTGAAATGACATGCACATGGGACTGGTCAACTTTTCTTTCAGGGTGACGGGCGCGGTGGCTGTGCCCGTCAAGTCTTTGCAACTTGGTATCATAAAAAAATACTGGACTACCTCTCTCACGAGGAGCTCGAATGCTACTAAACGACAGTTACGAGTTAACAATAATAAGAACAATTGTTATCACAAAATCTGAAAGACATAGCAGAATTGGTTATTCTGTTTTCAAACAGAATAAAACAATCTGTGTTTCGTCCGTGCGAAGATCGCCCTTGAGCGGCCGACTCTGGGCGCAAGAATAGCGCATTTACTTAACAGTAGCATTATTATCGGTTAAGTCACAAAATTGCTGAAAGTATGCCATTTTTAACCGACTTCAAAAAAGGAGGAGGTTCTCAATTCGACTGTATGTTCTTTTTTTTTGTTCTTTTTTTGTATGTATGTTACGCGATAACTCCGGTATTTGTGAACCGATTTTCATGATTATTTTTTTGTTGGAAAGGGGGTACTTCCATAGTGGTCCCATTTTATTTTGAAAAAAAATGAACCATCTCAAAGGGTGGCTGTTCATGTATGAAGATTCATTTTTATAAATAGCGCCTGACTTTAATTTAGGAGCAATTACTTTTAGCAATTATTTAGTTGATTTTGCTATTTCTCCAATTCAAGGCGTTTTTCTCTCGATATACTTTGAGTAGTGTCATAGTGAGTATCAAGTCCTGTATAGTGGCGAACTAGGGGATATTTCAATGAAACTTGGCAAATAGATGTAATTCCACGTACTTTTGAGGTCGGTTTTTTTAGTACTTTGTACTGAGATTATAAAGTGCAAAACATCGCTCAGGAACTGTGTGAAGAGAATTAATTGAGCAGCAATATTATAGTGCAATTACCGTGAGTGATAGCCGGAATCAATGGCTGTGTTCAGCACACGGAGTCTGCTCAGTGGTGATTAACTGAGTGAGTGCATCAACGCGCAGCGGGGAAACATTTAATCCGCGCGATTTCGCGGCGCCTCGTCTCGGCCCCGCCACGCGACACTTCCTGCGGCCTCGCTGCGAGCTGGCGCGTCTCACTGAGATCAACGAACAAACGAGCTATAATTTGCTGTCCTTACCTACTACCCTCAAGCGTACTTTCATTTTCATGTTAACTACTACAATTAGAGTATTTGAAATACTGAAAACGAGTGTCGTAGATATCAAACGTCTTCTTTAGGGTAGATCTCCTTGACGCAAGGGTAGGTAATGCATAGACATTGTGTATTGGTACGGGTACCTATATTATAAATAAACACACGTGTATTTATGAGTATCCAGCTACCCTAGACGACATACGGGCGGAATGCCGTTCAGTAAATATTGCAAGGTATCGCAAAGGCTTTCATCTTCTCGTCTTGGGAATACCGAGGCTCTTGAGTAAGTCTCAATAGCCTCGATATGCCAAGACTGTCGCATAATTAAACAGAAATAGTAAAAACATTTTTAATGAGTTAATAAAGAAAATGTTTCAAATATCACGTTTTGATGGCCTAAATGCGTAACCTATAAATATTTATATGTACAAAAACTTACTTTCGAAATGGTCACAAACGTCTCAATTTTTTAACTGGGGCTCAAGTGCGAGACCAAAAACCCTGGTAACAGCTGCTCTAAGTTACAAGTTGACGGTACCACCGATCGTAAATCGCGCAGGACTTTACATTTCTTTACACCGTCGTCGTATCGTAAGTAGGCTTAGATTTAATTCTTAAAATTTGTTAGCTACACATGATTCATGTCAGCCCTGTGCTTATTGTTCTATGGATACTTAACTTGTACTCCTGTGTTGGCTCACACACTCAAGTTTTGTGACTTTTGTGGAATAGATCCCCTATCTATTCCACAAAACTTTATTCCGACATGTTGGGTCTGTTTTAATATTGCATATTGCACTAATCCTAGTCAAGTACTCAAGGTCGTTAGTAGGTCGTAGGTAGTGCCGGTGGCCCCTCGCGAAGACGGTTCGCTTAAGCGAATCTCGTTCGCCTCCGATTTCTTTCAGCGTTGTGTTTCGTGATCGGCGCGCTGCTCCTGTCGTTCCGCTGCCTCTACATCAATAATGTTGACCCACGTCAAGTCCACATTAGATGACTGTACTTTAGTCCTCGAGTACCGTATCACAAATGGAACTATTTGCAGGTTCCACGAACCAACTGCAATAAATTTCCAGCACCTTTTAATTCCAGTCAAAATCAAATCACTTTACTTTGTTGAGTGAGACACTCCTATATCTTTGTACATATCCCACCAAGCCATAGTATCACAGTCCTAATAGAGTTACGTCCGAATTTCGCAAGGGATTAGCAGAACTAGCGACTATAGCTTTTAGTTTAGTTCTTTAGCTGCTGTCATGTTCCTGCGCTGACAAGAGGGCGGACGACGGCGGCGCGGAACGGTTTCAGAGTCTGAAAATGCATTCAGTAGATATTCTGGGAGATGCGCCACGACGCGAGATACGCGGCGTGGCGTTACCCGAAGTAGCATTGGATGATTAATAGTGGTCGCATTTCTTGGCAGTTCGGTTAACGGGCAAATAGTGTAAATTAAAACACAAGCAAGTCTAGCATTAGTATCAGTTGTTGGATGTACTAATGGTCCATGGTTGTATTTTTGTTGCGATCACTGAAATGTTTCGTAGCATCAGATGCAGCCGTTTCAATGACAACGGAAGGTTGGAAAAGTGGTGGGAATAATGGACTCCTTATGTTACTAGTATACAGCAACGAGTAATAATTGAAATACATAAAATTAGTAAAATATGAAACGTGTACAAATGTTTATTTTCAATACTCACTCTTCTCAGGAGAATCTGCTTTACTAATGAGTAGTAGAGTTTAATCATATATAGTGCTTAGCGTTAGGGATAATGTAATAAAGTCAGTCTGATATCGACTATTAAACGAATTGTTAGGTTTTATATTCTGTATTAGCAGCAGTCTTGCTAATTTTATTAATTATAGTTTTAACCTCAATTGTCTCATCTTTAAATATGTGAGTTTCATCGCGAGCTGTAGAACTAACTGTTAGTTGACAAGAAAGCTTCGCTAGCGGCCTTCGATCAGTTATTATAAAGTAATTTTCTATCAAATCAAGCTGTGTGATTTTCAGTTATAAGTAAGGTCACCCAAAACGAAATTTTGGAGTGTGTCCATAATTTTGTTAGGCTCTAACCTCCTATGAGCGTGCAGCACTGGTCCAGTACACTTTTTATCAAAGTAATGTTAATTGCATTCTTTAATTGGATTGGGACAAATGTGCGTGGAAATGCCGCTATTATACATATAGCTGATACATCAAATTCTGTTCATCCAAAATATACTGTAAGTCGCACATGCATTGTTCGCTATGAACCCAAATTACTACGCAAAAGATTATTTTTTTAAATTATAGTGGCGCTTATATGATAAACGCCATTTAAAATCATTTATCGCTGACAAAATTACGCGCACAGGAATAATATAAAGAAAGATAGCAGAAAATATTGAAATCGTTCTGCATGTTAGGGTTTCATATAGCAAATAATCACACATGAAGTCCTTCAATGCAGTATGTTATGTCAATTGTTTAATGAATGACCGGCTCCAATGTACATGGTTGCGTATTGACAATGCCTAATAAACCTTCTTCTTATACAGAATAATCACAAAATAAATGCATGGACTTGTATTTTCTGAGCATGAAACCGGCAAAGAAACAATGGCACCCATCCGTCGGAGCCGAAATAAAGCCTCAAAATATCATTTTGCCGCTGGATATATTTTATATTTAGGATCAGACTTACTGCGCCGGGAAGGTGGAGCGGTCCAGAAATATTGAAAGCGTAACACCACGAGATCAACTTCCTAAAACAATATTTTTACGCACACATAAGCGCCATATATAATATTATGATAAAAAGTGAAAAAGATTCCATAACCAGTTCTTAGGTTTTCGCGATTGTTACACATAGGAAATGAAACTATTTTTCCGGATTTAAATCGCGTATATTTGTTTTTTCAAATAAATCGACGTTTCGGGCCCTTTACAGGTCCCATGGTCACGGTTGACTGAGGTGGTACAGTCTTCAACCAGTTATGTCTAATATTGATGCAAACCACCCTATTTTTTTCACTATAGTTACAATAGTTATTAATTAAATACCTTATTTTTAATTTTACAAAGAAAACATTCCAATTTACGCTACATTAAGTTTTACAAATTATTTTATTGAATGAATTTTTATTAAGTTTAATTTATTATTAATTATTAATAGAAATTAGAATAAA